>NW_023396781.1:1129705-1327205 GCF_011125445.2 Fundulus heteroclitus | reverse complement strand
AAGAAGGTTCTAAGTAGAGCTTCACAATGTTAAAAGGACTAATCAGTGCAAGAGACAAGAACATTTGAGCAGGGAATTGTCTGAAAACTGCATTTATACTCAAACATGATTTTTTCAGCTGATCAAAAGTTTAAGACCATAGCTCAAAAAACCCCGAAACCCCCCCAAAAAAGAAATCAAAATGTCAAAAAAAAGGACTCAGTAATGAGTAGCTCCACCATTCTTGTTGATGACTTCAAACAATCGTTTAGGCATGCTCGATGCCAGTGTTTCCAGGAGGCTAGTGGGAACGTTGCTCCAAGTGTTGAAGATGGCTTCACGAAGGGCATCCATTGTCTGGAACTGATGTCCATTTTTGTAAACTTCCCTTGCCATCCATCCCCAAATGTTCTCAATTGGGTTTAGATCCGGGGAACATGCAGGATGGTCCAAAAGAGTGATGTTATTCTCTTGGAAGAACTCTTTTGTCAGGCGGGCATTGTGAACTGCAGCATTGTCCTGTTGAAAAACCCAATCATTACCACACAGACGAGGGCCCTCAGTCATGAGGGATGCCCGCTGCAACATCTCCACATAGCCAGCTGCTGTTTGACGCCCCTGCACAACCTGAAGCTCCATTGTTCCATTGAAAGAAAACGCACCCCAAATCATGATGGCGCCCCCACTACTGTGCCGTGTAGGAAACATCTCAGGTGGGATCTCCCTGTCATGCCAGTAACGTTGGAAGCCATCAGGACCATCAAGGTTAAATTGATAAGACAACTTTCTTCCACCTTTCAATGTCCCATGTTTGGTGCATCCTTGCAAAGTCCAAACGGGCAATTCTGTGGCGTTGAAGAAGACGTGGCCTTTGAAGAGGTTTTTTGTTTCTGAAGCCCTTCTCTCGCAGATGCCGTCTGATGGTTATTGGGCTGCAGTCAGCACCAGTAATGGCCTTAATTTGGGTAGAGGATCGTCCCGTGTCTTGACGGACAGCCAATCGGATCCTGCGGCTCAGAGCTGGTGAAATTTTTTGGGGTCTACCACTTGACTTTTTTGTTCCATAACCCTCAGGATCATTTAAAAAATGCAAAATGACTGTCTTACTGCGTCCAACCTCAGCAGCGATGGCACGTTGTGAGAGGCCTTGCTTATGCAGCTCAACAATCCTACCACGTTCAAAGTCAGTGAGCTTTTTTGCTTTTGCCATCAGGAGGTCTTGACAGTGTAAAGACTTCACAGAAAATGACATGGAATCCAGATGTTTGCACAGCTTTTGGCTTTTAAAGACTGTGGTCTTAAACTTTTGATCAGCTGAAAAAAATCATGTTTGAGTGTAAATGCAGTTTTCAGACAATTCCCTGCTCAAATGTTCTTGTCTCTTGCACTGATTTGTCCTTTTAACATTGTGAAGCTCTACTTAGAACCTTCTTAAGATTCAGTGTTGCAAAATGCTAATTCTTGCAAATTTTTGACTGGTCTTAAGATTTTGATAAGGAGTATATATATATATATATATATATATATATATATATATATATATATATATATATATATATATATATATATATATATATACACACAAATATGTAAGACACTCCTCACTACTCTATACTATATATTTTCATTTTAGAAGCTCTCTAAAGGCCTAGGCTGCTTTGTGAATTATCTTTATCTTACTTTAGTAAAACGACAAGAAAATCTCTGGAAATTCTACAATTTTTTCAAAAATCACATCACTAAGAGCTACTTTTAGTTTTAGGATTATTTGTGAATACAGGCACTGGAGGCTTTGTAGGAGTCCTGTGTGGACACTGTGTCCTGTGTCCACTTCTTACCCCATTTTTTCCTGTTGGCAGATATTTTGAAAAGGGTGTATTACCCTTGTATTAAACTTACCAACGTCGAGGAAAATAGTTTATGTAAGGTTACAAAAGCTACCATGCAAAATTTCCTATTAATTTTGGTCCCCTACAAATACCCTCTAGAGCAGGGGTGTCAAACTCATTTTGGTTTAGGGGCCGCATACAGCTTAATCTGATCTCAATAGGGCCACATGAGTAAAGTCATTGCAAGATTAAATAGATCTAATAAAAGTGGACTTGTTGATTTTTATATTAAATGAATTTCACTTTTACACAATATATTATGAATAACCTCAGCGTTTTTTTAAAAAAAAGTATGTGCAATTTCAACAATACTTTTACTTAGTTAAACATTAACTTAAGTGCATTATGCATAAGAACTGATCACAATGATTGTACAATGTTGAAAAACATTTATTCAAAATTTTTGGAACTTAAAAAAACTGTCCTGCGTGGCAAAATACATCAAACAGATAAAAATTAAGAAATGTTTTAAAATCAATTTTCCACATCTGAAGCTCAGTGCTACCATCTGCTGATTAAAACACAGCGCCCCTTGTGGACAATATAGGAACTGCAGATATTCAATAAAACGAAGTGCATGTTTTTTTCAATAATTGTTTTATCCTTCTCTTCCTTTTATCCCCTGTTTCCTTCACCTTTTCTTTTTTTCTTCTTGTTCTTCCTTTCCTCTCCTACTTTCCCATTGTACTGTCCATATCATTTGTGATATTCCCCGCATGAATCATAATAAAACTATTAATATTCATAAATCAAGCGGAGCACTATGGCAAAAGCCATACTGCGCCACTTGTGAAAGTCAAATCTGATGAGTGAAAGTTAAATCTGATGAGCTCAACAATGACCCCCCCATCATTGTTGAATAATGATAATGCATTTAGCCATGGGGCGGAACTAAATTTTTTGGCGGGCCGGAACCGGCCCGTGGGCCGTATGTTTGACACCCCTGCTCTAGAGTGATTCACTCAGAATATGAAACTACACAGGTACTTATTCAGCAACCACAGTACTTTTAGGCATTAAGTGTATTATTCTTAGAGAAATGGAAGTAGAAAGCCACTCAAC
This sequence comes from Fundulus heteroclitus, assembly GCF_011125445.2. Taxonomy (NCBI): domain Eukaryota; kingdom Metazoa; phylum Chordata; class Actinopteri; order Cyprinodontiformes; family Fundulidae; genus Fundulus; species Fundulus heteroclitus. The sequence continues at coordinate 1,324,275 of NW_023396781.1, read as the reverse complement.
CCTTTTCAGGTCAAAGATGTTATTTTTTAGCTTGGACATGGCAGATGTTTGTGTGTGTGCATGTCCTGATCAGGGGATAGCAAAAATAGGGTGAGAGTACTACAAATATGTGGCTTATTTTCCTCAAATGGATATTAAGAGGAACAGTTGTTACAGCAATCTGGAGAGACCAAAACCCTAAAACTGGCCCTTCAGTTGCCAGCTCTGCTGCCCTCCCACATATCCACTCTCTTCTAGTTAATGGCAGGGGTTCAGAGCTCCATAGCTAACCAATGAAATAATGGAAAAGAATTAAGGTGCTTGACACACTGTACGTGATAAAGTATCTGTTGCCAGAAAACAGTTGGAATGTTCAGTATCTTACAAAAGTGAGTACAACCCTTGAATTTTGTAATATTTTATCTTATGTTTTCATGGGACACTACTAAAGATACAGTGTAAAGTAGTCAATGTACGGCTTGAATAACACTGTAAATTTGCCTTCCCCTCAAAAAAGTCAATGCATAACTGTTAATACCTAAACCCCTGGTAACCAAAGTGAGTACAACCCTAAGTGAAATTGTCCAAATTGGGCCCAATTGGCTGCTTTCCCTCCCTGGTGTTGTATTATTTGTTAGTGTTTACAGGTTCTCAGGTGTCAATGGGGAGGAAGGGTGTTACATTTGGTGTTGCTCTGACACCATCTAAGGCCAGCTTCACACTAAGTTTCTTGTATGCTCCATCATCCACTGCAAAATGTGCCATGCTGCAATTCACACTGGATACCTGTAGAGTCTGTTCATGGTCCAAGATCGTCCCTCCCTCTTTGCCCTTTATTTTTTTTAAATAATACTGGTTCTACTTTATACTTACTGTTTCTGACTTTTTGTCTACCACATCTGGTTATTGAAAATGTATGTGGTTTTCTCTGTATCTGTCTCAAATAGACTCGATCTGTATTTCTGACACATGATGGAAGAAGGTGCTTTCTCGTGCCATAGTGCTACATAGTGCTTCTCTCTTTGTTTATTTCATGTACCAGCTTCTGGTACATGAAATAAACTAAGTCTGACTTACCATTTACGCATCAAAATAGAAAATGAAGAAGTTAATTTGATTGGAGTCTGTCGGTTCGTGGCCTTTTGAGGCTGGAGTTTCAGCAGGAATGATGACAAAGCGGCAGTATGTGGAAGCAGCAATACATTTATTTGTTGGCAGCAGCATTCACTCTGACAACCAACCTGGTTTACAGACACAATCACTGCCTTAAATACCCTCTGCTGATTAAGGGTTAAACCATTGTGCACTAAACAATTTACTATTAACTTTACCTATAAAATACAATATTTACATTATATAAATACACATACACATTCCCACCTATTTTTATAAATATTTTATCTTTTAAACCCACACCTAAAAACCCCTTAAAACAAATGTGCAAAAGTTCCCCCCTGCTTTTCCCATGGTCTCTCCCGGAACCTATAAATGGTGTCTGGACCCCCGGGGAAGCATTTGTCCAAACACCCTGGAAAGGACATAGAAAACAGGTAAGTCACCAACTTCTAATACTTTGTTTAGTCTCACACTTCTCACAGATTCTACACCACCATTTGCTTAAGTTTCCTGACAGTAGACCTTAGCTCTAAACAACAATTCTTCTTTTCACAGAGCCCACACCATTTCCCAATGAGGAGCAGCTGTGCAGAGCCTGAACAAAAGGCTACATGCTAATTATTAAAATATCCAATAAATATTCAATAAATAGTTAAAACTTCTTGTGTGCAAATGGTTATTTCTGTGCAAAGTCATGCTTAAAGTGCTGTGCAAAACAAAGTGCTAATTAAGGTGCAAGTTTACTGTGCAAAAGTATTCTTAAAGTGCAATACCAGTTACTTTTCCTAAAAACAGTCCCAGTAATGAAGGCCTCTTCATTACAGAGTCCGATGATGAGAGATAGAGACAGCAAGAGAGAACAATAACAGAGTCCCGGCCTTAATAAAGCTGTTATTAATCAGCAAAATCAAAATTTATTTCCTGATTATTTCATTCAGCAGGTAAACACACCCATCGCAACACACCTCAGCTCCCCGCAGTCCCCGCCACCTGTTGCCAGTTTCCGTGTTCCTGTCTGAATACGCGCTACAACTGCATCTTTAAAATGTGCACCTGTCTGAATCACATTATCCAATGAAAAGTATTACAGTTCTGTGTGTGTGCAAAGTCAAGAAACCGCATCAACCACCAATTTTCCCACCAGTAGCAGTAGTGGCGGCATGAATTCATCAGTGCTTGTAGCCGCTTCAGAGTCACAGCACCATGGGCAGCGCTGTTTGTAGGTGCTGAGCTATTGATACAGATACCGTTGTTAGGATATCAACAAGGTCAAGTGGAACGAGCTGTTTATCCCAGAACTGCATGGCACACTTAGATGGCACTTACCCAAAAGATTGGCACATATCTATCAGATACCACCCCGGAGGTGACACAGCTTCCCTGCTGATGTCACAGTTTGGATGTGTACCGCCCTTGTATGGGTGTGTCCCGAGATCCCTTTATAATGTTTGTGTGATGAGCACTCGAGGCCTCCTGCCGATCAGGGGCCCATCAGCGCTGGTGTGACTGTAACTATTTCTCTGTCTTTACCTAGATAAAATATAACTAAAAGCATACTTGTCTGTTTTATGCTTCCTACATTCAAGGTAATAAGTAAGTGGGGGTCGCCTGACTGGGTAAAACGAACTGGGTCCACCGAGGGTGTTTCACCTTAGACACGGCACGGTGAAACAGTAACAAATTGGTGTTTCCACCCGGACCCAAAGGACGACATACCACCTTCCGTTTTTTCGGTCAGGACGTCATTCCGGAAGAAAAACACACAGCTTGCGGCCGCAACAAAAGGTAAGGAGATTTCATTCATCTCCTAGTGTCTTTTTCTTCCTGGAGGGCCGACTTTTTGTATTTCTAAAGGCAGAGAAAGGTTTGAGGATAATTGTTTGCAAACGTGTCGACAAGAACTTGGGATTTGCGTGCGGTCACAGAGGTGAGAGTCCGGGAATCCTTGGCCAGGGTTCCGAAAATACTGTGCACCTTGAGAATTTAGGGTTTAAAAGGTCCCCTTGTTAGGCACAGAGGAAAATACGTGTTCCTCTGTGTGTAACATAAAAGCGGCCATTCTGACAGACACGCCTGTACGCGTGGCTTCTAAAACATCGTGTAGCCTAGAAAATGTGGGTTTAGATGCCCCCTTATTTTCCGCGAGGACGAACATAAAAGTCGTTTTTGCGGTAATATAAAAGCAGCCTTTTTCGAAAAACGAGCGCGTATGAGATTGAGAACAAGACCTGGCAAATACACAATAGTATGAATGCGGAGGTTTGACGGAGGGTGGCTCTCTGTTAAAACCCCGATTACAGACAAATATAGAAAATCAGCCAGTGAGTTCAAGATATCTAGTTTGAGAAGCCGAGAACCTGTCGTAGAGACAGCAATGCCGAGATATACCTGTGAGCTGGACGCACACACAACCAGCAAGACCGAAGGTACGTACAGAGTTAACTAAAAGATTGGCCAGAGAGTGTGAGTGTATGTGTGTGTGTGTGTGTGTGTGTGTGAGACACGTTATTGTCATTGAGCCGTGGAAGTGAAGTGAAGGGTAAGGGCCTTCTCATCCTGAGTACACTGGCTCATTGAAACTGCCGTGTAAAAACACAATAATAAGGCATATAGGAACATAATAAGTTTTGGTGTCTGAGAGATAAAAAATAAGCTCTCATTGGACCGGGGTCAGGACGCTGTCCCAGCAGGTTGGCCAAGACGTGTGAGTGCTGGAATGGCTGAGAATCAGGCAGAAAATGAGCTCCAGGGGGGTTCTTTAGGAACACTGCTGGAGACAGGAAAAAGGAGCATAATGGCAAACTTCCCACACAAAGATGCTGAAAACCATTTAAAACAATTTGAGGAGTGGTGTGAAAAAATGAGGAGAGACGGGGTTTTTGGTGATACAGAAGGGTCACCACCAGAGGCCCAAATGTGCACTTACTATTTGCAGATGTTAAAAAATAGATTAGCCCTAGCACAAGTAGAAACGGGTGATGCAGGTGAGTTTGCTCGAGAAAAATACCAAAAAGAGGAAATCAAAATAGCAGGCTTGATAAAACTAACTGAACTGTATTTCAGCATGTGCTTCTCAGGCCTCGACAAACAACAAGAGAGTGAAAATCTGCAAGGGGTAAGGGAATCATCTTCTTTCAAACAAGAAGGTAAGTACACAACTATGCAAAACAATCTGCATGGTGATAAGGGAGAACTGTTATCCAAGGCCAGGAGTGTGGTGACTTCATCAGACCCTTCGGTGCAGGTGCCTGGTATGGTGTTATGTGGGGGACAGATAAGCTGTGACGTAAGACCCAGATGTAACCTGCATTCTAGCGAAACTGATCTTTCTTTACCTGCAACAAAACAAAGTGTGCAACTGCCATTGTTTCAGACTCACAGTGCTACAGGACAGGTGAATGCAGCTGTTTACAGCCCTCTTTCATGTGCTGACAACGTTCATCTGAGGCACATGTTCCCTGATCCCAGAAAAGGGGCGCACCTTTGGATCAAAGCATTCGTGGAGACTTTAAGCGGGTATGTATTGGCTATTGGGGATGTGAGGACTGGCTTATCAGCATACCTGGAACCACAAGAGGTACATGCGGTTGAAGTCTCTGCTGGAACTGACGTACTAGGAACAGCTGCCCCTTTGGCCCCAGTGGCACGGCAACTTTGGAGCACATTGAGGACATTTTTATCCAGTAAGTACGGATTCTGGCCTTTTTAAATGACACTACACGTTGGGCAGGGGAGACGGCTTCAGCATATGTGAACAGAATGTTGAAAGTTTGCGCGCAAGCTGTCTGTCTGATATTGTTGCCTTCGTCATGTCTTGTACAATATATTGTGTCTGTTGAAATGAGATTATTGAGTCAGAGTGAGTGGGGGAGAGACTGCTTGGATCCGCGGATATTGAGTGTGTCTGTGTGTGTGTGTGCAAATGGGTCTTTGTGTGTAAGTGAGGTTACAGATAAATGTATTTGTGTTTTGTTTTGTTTTGGGGGTTTTTGGCGCAGGGGGGTGTTCAAAGTGCAACCAGTTGGTCGGGGCAGTTGGATTAATAAGAAAAAGAAAAGCGAAAGTTTTTAATAAAATAAAAAATAAAAAGGAAACGGAAACGGAACTAAAAGGGCGTTGCACCGGGGAAGCGTTTACGTGGGGACCGACTGGAACTCCCGGTGTGGATAAAATTGTTCGTAACTATTAAATGCAACGTATAACTTTCAAAAAGGGGTAAGCGTCCAGGTGTCTGCGAGACACAGAGTTGTATCCTTGCGGGGCTGAAGAGTAAAACCGTGTTTGGACGAAACATTCGGGGGTCGTAGCCAGCGCAAGCTCTCCACTTTTAAACTAAGCGGGAACTTAACATGTTGAAAATACATCTTTCGGCGTTGCTATAGACGTTTAAAAACTATGAAAAACATAGAACTATTTAATACAGTCAGAAAAAGCAGGCCTGCACGTGTTTGTCTGTCTGAATGTCATCTTTGTATGTAAATGTATGTATTTGTGTATCGTATGTAACTAAACGTTCGTCTGTGTGATGTTCATGGTTTCAGAATGTTCATTTGTTTTGGGAGAACTGCAGCTCCGTAATTCAAATGACGTTTTTAATCATGAACTACGTTAACTAAAAGCTGAAGAAAGGTAAAGAGAGATTTCAATAACAGTTTGTTTTCTTCCCACATTAAACATCCGGCCAAATTAAATTGTTACACTGAGAGATGTTAACGTGTCTTAAACAGAAAATATCCCAGGGCTGTAGGAACTACTTGGGACTAGGGATAAAGGTTTTTGTTGTTGTTTGGAGCTTAATTATGCAGAACAGTAACCAGAGGTGTTGGGGCTGTATTCAGTTATGCTATTAGATTGTGCTTGGCTTGTGTTTGTCAATGAATTCATGACAGCTGAAATAATAACAGAGAAAAAGCTTTTATATTGTAATTTTAGAACATTAATAAAATGGCAAACAGCATATGGGGAGCATATGGGAGAATGTTTGGGAGAAATGGAACTGGATGGGATATGTTTAAAGGGGAGATTTTTAACTAAGGATTTTACAGCTGCCTAAAAAGAAGAATTTAAGAGCATTAAGATATACATGATTTTTGATTTAAATAGATGAAGACAAACTGTGCTTTAAACAAACTGTATGGGACTAAATATGGTTGCTTTTCTAAGGGTTCTGTATTAATTTATTTTATTTCTTTTTACTGGGGATTTGAATGCAGCTAATGAGAAATTTTGAGAAGTGTTAAGATATCACAAGGCCACATTAAGCATGTCATCGGTTACAAAAGCATCTGATGTTATTAGTTATGCTGAGCTGAGGCAAGCCTCAGAGGGTCAGTTTAACCTGAAACAGGACAATAGATATGATAAACAAATCTGACCATGATGTAAACATCTGAATGTTTATGGCAAGGCTGGGTCTGTGTGTTCTGGCCTGGGGGCACGAAAACTATGTCAGAGGGAAAAAATAAAATAAAGCCAGCTTCTCAATGTGCTGAATTACGGGGAAAACTCTTATCATGTATAGAAAAACACTAGAAGCTCAAAAGCTTGAAAGAGAAAATGGTTGCTTTAAAGTTTCACCCTTGACCATTTAAGATTGAAAAGCATTAATAACTAAGTTTGCATGATCGAAAGAGCTAGAAAGAAATCAAAAGAATGCTATAAGATATTGGAACACACATAATGCACTCCTGGGGAGACTTTTTACTTTCGGGTTTTTTATTGTTTTGTGCATTTTTGATTATTTCTTTGTTAAATGATTCCTTTGCTTTAATTTTTACATCACCAGCGGCAAAAAAGTGACAACATTTAAGGTTGTTTGGCAGATAATTTAAGAAAAGGAGAAGTTTTTAATACAAAACGCTGAAAGAAAAGGAACAAGAGATTCCTACCTCCCCTGGACCAACCAAGAACTTAGACACATCACGTTAAGAACCAAGACACTAAAAAAAAAAGACCAGGTTTTCTTTTGTCACCTAATACACTAACAGAATTGTTTTTCTCTGAGTTACTTCTTTTAGATGATGTGAGATGAAACTGTAGAGCCACCTTTTGTTCCGACAGAAGACTCTGGAAAGTGAGCTCTTTCAGGCCGTATGGTAAGAAGTCATGATCTAAAATGGACGTGCAGGGATTGACAAAAGTGACTAAATTATGCTAAGTTTAACAAAACTTATGACAGGTAATATTGAGACCTTCTTGGCAAGGCAAGGCAAATTTAGTTATAAAGTACAATTCAGTATTCAGTATCCTTCTAGCGGTAAGAAGGTGGCTTTGGAAATTGTTCATGTACCTCTTCCAACTGTTCCACTCTCCACTGACTCACATTAACATTTCTATCCTGTTCTCTGCTTTTTCTTGCAAGGAAACCTGGTCATATATAATTGGAATGTGCTAACGGAGAGATTTTAGTCTCTTTTTAGGCATTCTCAGAGACAAGTTAGTACCAAGCGGTGCCACAGTGGTCCAGAGGACGGAGAAAAAGGTGATGTACTTGACTCCTGCCTAATCCAGTTTTTAATCAAATTTAGAAAAAAAAAAAAAAAGAAAAAAAAAAATCAGTAATTTTTGCAGAAGCTGCATAGAGGTTTAATGGGGAATGTGATGCTACAAGGTTAAGAGAAATGTTTTTTATTAATGAACTTATACAAAGAGGTTGAACTGTCTGTAAAATATTTTGCTTGGATAAATTTTTAAGGGATCAAGATCTGGGGTAAAGGTGAAAAACTTCAAGAATAATTTTGTTTTAGAGGGAACGATGTGGTTGATTTTGTTTTGAGACAGTTTTCTTGTAATTTTTGTTTTGATTTTTTTTCTTTTCAACTTATTTACACTACACTACGGATGAAGATGGACAATTCTTTTATAAGACAATTTGATTTTGGACAAAATCCATATTGGCAAAATGCTGGCAGAATTCTTGTGGTTTCAGACACAACGATGGGAGAAAGAAGATTCATGGACAATGATCGTCCTGGAACGATGTTGTGGTGCTGAACTGAGACATGAGGACTGAAAATGGACAACTAATTGCGGGGGCAAAGACAGAGGCATCGGATAACCTTCAATGGACCGCAACACGAAACAAAGATGAGTTGGCAGACACCCCTTCTGCATTTCACATCAGATTTTCCTGCACATAATTAAAACACAAAACACGCATTAGAAACATACACATTGGCGGAGGCGCTTAGAAAAAACTTTCAGATTAAAAGCAATCAGGATTATTATTAAACCCCTAGAATGTTAACTGTTTTAAGTCAGAGCTGTTATTAGCGAGCGATAAGAGGGTCAAACGCATTCGGACAAGTGGTACTGGTCTGGAAACAAAGCTGGTAGAGATTTTGGGCCGCTGATAAGAAGGATTTTCTTTTACTTTTCTAACAAGGTTTTTATTTAAATCATTTAAAATACATATAAATATGTTTTGGAATTTTATTAACCCCACAAGGGGTTTTGAAGTAGATTCAAAGAGGCACCTTTAAGATACAATAAGCTTCATAAAATACATCATGCATGAGAAGAAATAGGGGGAACCGCTAAAAGACATCCATTTTGCACCAAAATATTAAGTTACGGGATGAGAGCATAGAGCAGCTTAAGTAATTATGCTAAACCTAAAAGGTTTGACAACTTATATTGGGGATTACATAGAGGGGCCGTTTAAACGTAAAAGGAAAGTGGATAAGAACAATGTATGCTATTACATCAATGGGCGATAATTATGATCATGACAAAACTAGTGGGCGAAAAAGTTAAAGTAGGCATTACAGCAACAGTTAATAGCATAACCGACTGAACGAACGAGTGAGCAAGCTAATTTTTCAATATAAGCAGAATAACTGCAGGTTTAGAATAATGCCTTATTCTAATAAATAACTTGGGTAAATTAGGGATTAAAGCACCAGTGTAAATAGTTTGGAATTGTACGCAGTTACCTAAAAGGTGTGAGGAGACTTAACAACTATCTGTTTGAACACAAAATAGCACAATAGTTGTTCTTTAACTAAATGTTAAAACATCCAGAAAAAAAAAAAAACACATAAACATAGTTTAGCCATCTATTAACCTAGTGGTCTTTTAGACCAGGATAATCTAACGATCGTCCTCTTGTACATGCAGAAAAGTAATGAGGTCAATTAGATTAGTTGGACGTTTGGTATCTGGTCAGGACAGCAGAAGCACTCCTGGACACAAGATGAGGATAACAGCTCCAACATGATATCAATGCATGAAGGTTGGCTCTGAGGAACATCAGAGCTGCAATGGCATCAGACAGTGACACTCCTGCTGTGACAAAGAAATTCTTGAAAAGAACTATGCATGACTGCTTTGCTTCACAGGTGATGGAATTCAACTACAAGGTTTCACGAACATGACATGGAGAGGTTGGCGTTCAGGAAACGCACCTAAAACACACTCTTGGACTCTTTGGGGTAAATGGGCTCTAAAGGGGGACACTTAAGAGGAGATAAACTGAAAGCCTGGGCTTACGACGAGAGACATTTCAGACAGGGGGTGTGGACACCCAGGAACTGCTGCTGTGGTTTGAAAATGTCAGAGATTTGTCGCAGGTGGTGGAGTGTTTCGATGTCCCAGGCGCTTGGAACAAAGGAGACGACGTCGTGTTCCCACAGGGATTACCTATAACCTAACACTGACTGTGAACAATTTTATGTTTGGGTTTGCTGGGGTTGCCAAAAGGAGCATCGGAGATGACTTTCTCTATCCTGACCAGGTTCACACTTAAAATGCAAAAAACAATATTATAGAGGCCAAAACAAATACGGACACAGAGAAGTGTTTATACAAAGAATTCCACTATTCGTCAATTTAAGGTGCAGATACTAAGGCTAAACAAAGAACTAGAAGAAGGGCAAAACTTAAAGCTGATCATTTACCAATGGGTGGTCAATATTTAAGAGGTTTTAAAGGAACTGCACAATTTCTTGAATGATTACAACAGACAGTGATTGATGAAACAAAAAAGCTAATTCTAAAATGGGAATTTTTAATCTGCTGGGACAAGACGGTGCAAACATAAAATAAGGATTTATAGATCACTGGGTGATATAAGATCACAAAGGTAATAATAATAAATGTATGAGAATGTAAGAAAATCACTCGGAGTAATGTCTGCTTAAAGTTTTTCAAGGATAAACTAAACACATGAGAACAAGAACTAGATACTTGTTAAAGGGTTGATTTACTTGGGGATATAATTATGCTTGGATGTATTATCAATTAAACTAATGTTGAATGACTGAAAAAGGTTTAAAGACCTAGAAGCAGCATGGAGCTTCTTACATGATCAGGGGGCGATGTGTTTAACAAGCAACAATGAGTTACTGCTCACAGCATACTACAGTTTAAAGGTTTGTTTCAAACAAGATTCAAACAGGGGGACATAAGATAAAACCAGGGTCGCTTACAAAAGCGGTCTGTTAAAACAAGCAGAAGTGATTAAAAAATCAAGAATTAATGGGGTTAGAATTGCTCTTCGCTTCAGGTGGAGGGCGCATTCAACTACAAGTCTTTTGGGTTGATGCACGTCAAGCTGAAAGTGATTCACAGAACTACTTCCTGTCTCCGCCCTGGGCTACACCCACTTCCTGAATAGCAACCAATCACAACTCCGTGTGGGCGAGGGGCATGCACACACTTCCTTTCTCTTAGCTGAGCTTTTCAAAATAAGACAAGAAGTACATAGGGCTGCTTCTTATTAATATCACAACATTATTCTGCAAATATGTATAGTAGAGCTTTCTTTTACAAACTTAAGGGTTTTTCTGTTGGACTTTTTAGAAAAATGTGAAGTATTTTGGAGCTGGTTCAGTAAGAAGTTTCTGAAAGGTTTTAATACAATTCCTTGTGTGCTAGATAAATTGAGATGAACCGTGTCACAGTAGCCATGAAACATATGATGATAAATTTCTGTTGCAGAGAATTTTCAGCTGTTGGACACTGTAAGGTGAGACACACAGGGGGAAATTTTGATTAAGAATTATAGAGAAATGCTGCTGCAGATAATGTTGAACTTTCAGATTTCTCCTTTTATATAAGAGTAATGCAAGATCTAATGATTACAGTAAAGGAGGTTAAGCTAAGAGCATAATTAATTGTGAACGGAAATATCTGGATGTGAAAGTGTTTGAAGAAGGTAAATGAAAGAAGGATTGGGAGTCTTGATAAGAACACTAATTACACCTTGTTTCTGTTATCCAACAGTAAACAAGGCCTGGTGTCTGCCAACCATCTCAACAGAGCATTTTCCTGGGGATAAAATGCTTATTGCCTGAAAAAGGACAGGACACTCATTACCATCCAACTAAATCGTTTTTGTCCATGCTGAGGAATAAGAAGAGGACTTAAGAAGTTTGGGAGTACATGCCAGAGACCTATGGATTTGCCATGAAGGAGCAGTTGCCTGAGAACACTGAGCTGACCACTTATGCGCGAATAGATTCATGTCTGCCACGTGCTCAGACTGGCCTGACGTTTTTTACTTGCGTTATTGACCTACAGACTCTTTTTATATCACAAAACTGATTTTTTCCTTTCTCTTCTCCACTGACTTCCATCACCATGTTTGATTTTATGTGTTATGGTGTTTATACTGTGATGTTGCATTATGTTGATCACTATGGCTTTATGACTAAGAATGGAAACTCTCTGTTACAGACACACACACCAAGACCTACAGTTCTTGCAATCTTTTTGCTTTGTTATATAGAGAACCAGGATCTGATGGCTATCACAGATCCATAAGTTACTCGGTAAGGCTAATTTCTAGATTCAATACAGGGTGTCTTCTCGCTCAGATTGGCCCAGAGTGGGAGTGCCCTTGACTGGGGCTCCATCACTTTTTTGCCAATTCTTAGAGATGGTTTTTTGTGATGAAGACTCAGCCTGCCCTATGATGCCCCCTACTGGTACTCTTGGATTTGTGAGGTGTGAAGGTGATGGATCGTTGTCCATAGGAATGGAGAGTGGAGGACCGAGTAGGAGGTTTCTTGGAGTGGGGGTAGAGTAGACGAATTTGGCCTTGATTAAGGTACATCTTTAGCTTATCTAGTCTAAAGTAAACTTAAAATAATGTGCGCATAGGAACCTAAAACAGGCCTAGCTCAAATAGTTGAACCCTAAATTGTAGTTAAAATGCTTGGACTGTGGGCTTGAGTAAAAAATGCTGAATTATGAAGTATTCATGCTGATTGATGCTAAGATGTTTCCATTAAGGTTTGTCCGGCCCATTCCTTGGAACTGTTTTCGTTGTGATGTGCCTTTGGGGCACACCAACAGGGGGGGGGGGGGGGGCTAACGGACAACTGGACTGTTTTTTACAAAGTGCCTTTCGGGCACACCAGCAGAGACTGTGTGACCCCAGAGACTGAACCGCACTATCGACTGCCATGGAGATCACAGATGGATGGACTCTGGAAGCCGGAAGCTGACGTGCTTGGATTGCTTGGACTGGACGGAATGACCGACTGTTCTGGGAGAGGGACAGACTGAGAGCTGTCGTTCCACTGGTTGATCATCTTTGGTGATGTGCCATAATGACACATCATCAGGGGGACTGTTAGGATATCAACAAGGTCAAGTGGAACGAGCTGTTTATCCCAGAACTGCATGGCACACTTAGATGGCACTTACCCAAAAGATTGGCACATATCTATCAGATACCACCCCGGAGGTGACACAGCTTCCCTGCTGATGTCACAGTTTGGATGTGTACCGCCCTTGTATGGGTGTGTCCCGAGATCCCTTTATAATGTTTGTGTGATGAGCACTCGAGGCCTCCTGCCGATCAGGGGCCCATCAGCGCTGGTGTGACTGTAACTATTTCTCTGTCTTTACCTAGATAAAATATAACTAAAAGCATACTTGTCTGTTTTATGCTTCCTACATTCAAGGTAATAAGTAAGTGGGGGTCGCCTGACTGGGTAAAACGAACTGGGTCCACCTAGGGTGTTTCACCTTAGACACGGCACGGTGAAACAGTAACACCGTGTCACTCAATTTAATCTTGTAAATAAAACTTTCGGCCCCAATTAAATTTTCCCTAAATTGACAAACAGCGTGACGTGAGAGACGAAGAGACATTTTGTGATTCCTGCTCGTTTTCTTCTCCTGGATCCATTACAATTCTCCCCTCTGTTTCCTCTTAGTTCCTCTCCTCCATCACTAACAGCAAAAAGCGTAGAAGATAACTTCTATATTTCATCTTAAAATGAAGCGTAGAAGACTTCTAAATAAAATTTATTTCGTGTCAATACTGTAACGTTCCATTATGACACCCAAGCCCCAGACTGAGGTTTTGCTGCCAGCACTTTATTTTAGGACGAACAGAACAGCTTCTCCCCTGGAAGCCACACATTTCTTCCGGTATAACCACAAAACAACCTAACTTAAAGAAACCACAGCACTGAGCAATAATGTTTAATACGGATCATTACAAGATGTATTCAATTTACAGTTTTTGATTTTTACAAAGGAAATGTTTATTTATGTCTTTATGGTGTGGGGGGAAAAAAAACACTGTCAGACCGCCACTACATTTTTCATCTCGCGCAACTCCTCAGCGGCAGCTCTCGCACCCCCAAGGGTGCGTGCAACAGACTTTAAGAACCCCTGCCATACATCATTGGGTTGTTTTACATAAATGGCCCAGAGCAGATGGAACACGAAAACCCAAAAGCCCCATATGACCAATAGAAATGCTTGCACTTGCCACACAGACCAATCAAAATGTTATTGCTAACGCTGATGGAGACAAGTAGAATTGCATTTTCACTCCACATTTCAGTAAAACCCCAGTCCCCTGAACTGTAGAGAATGTAATCTGTAAACGTTATTTAAAATAATGCAATTTGTAAAACTTGATCTGCAAACAAATTTGGCCAAAAAAAGAAATAAAGTTGGTTTGACTTTTGTATACACATTTTAAATTATTCTCAGAACCTTTATTTTATTGAATAGTTTTTCAAATTTCCATTTGGTTTTTGCTTACAATAAATATTAAAACAAAGGACTTGATGGAGAAGAATATTGCAGGAATGATTGAAGCTTGAAGCTTACTGAAGATGAGCTGGAGATCCGCCAGGGAGGAATGAGTGGGGTCTATTATAGGAGACAGGTGAGTCTTCAAATGGATCTGAGTCTTGAGAAGGTAGCACGGTGGATAGTGAGCAGGACGCGATCGCAGGAGGAATGAGACCACAAAGCCAGAAAGCTGCCAACTGGAACATCTTCTGGAAGATATGCAAGCAGGTTCAAACGCTGGTAACCGAGGGATCAAGAGTTCACAGGTTGGAATCTGGGAAGACAGAGCACAAGGCTATCAGAAGCAAAACTTAGCACACCAGGAGTGTCAGAGACTACAGTTACCACTGTCATTTAAACACTCTGGCAAAGAAGTGCTGGCAGCCGGCTCCTCTTATCCTCCTGCTGATGAAGCCTGATGGAAAAACACCTGCGCTTCACCCAGCAACCATGCTCAGTGGACGCCATCTAGTGGAGGAAGTAGAAGACTACACCACAGGGAGACAAAGTCTCCCAGACCCTAACACTCTCCATAGGGCTCTGCAATGTCTACAATCCAAAGAAGCAGTCTAGCTAAATAAAACATTTGGCACTGCAAAAGTTGCATGTCCTTTAGAAAAAAATTTGTATAAAAATCTTCATTCATATTCAATAAACTCAAAAGATGCATTCTACTGAGTGTTGTTTGTCAGGTTAAAAGTACATGTTGAAAATAAAAAACATGCAGTTGGAAAGTCTAAATGATTAACAGCAATAAAGTCTTGAAATCATCAATCTGAGTATTTATTTTATACAATACGTTTCATTTATTGAATTAGGCCATCAAAATATTTTCAATATCCACATTTTTGGATACCGCTGCGCAGGGAAATATGTTGTCATTGAAAAACCACCATTTTTGCAAATAGAGGATGGATTAATTTCCTTTGAGATGTTGATATTTATGGAACATTATGTCTAACAAAAACAGTTTTGAAAATAATAGCAAGAAATATAAATAAAAAAAACATATTACTGACACTTTAATGTAATTCTGTTTTGGAAATTCAATGCAGTTCTATGAAAAAGCTGAAAAACTTAAAACTGTTATAGTTCAGACTGAGGACCCAAGATAACTCGGGATCAGGGTAACCAGGAAAAACAGAACCTCTGGAAGGGAGAGAGCAGGTTAGTGGCTGAGATGGGGGATTTTAAAAGCTCAGACTGAAAGCCACTAACCTTCTTCTGAATCCAGAAAGTGTTTCTGATCCCAAAACAGACGTTCCTTGAGGGTGACATCATAACTGTGGTTTAGCAGATGGGGACTTAGTACAAATCTGTCCAAGATGCCCGAGGGGAATCTCTCGGTGAG
The DNA here is from genome assembly GCF_011125445.2 of Fundulus heteroclitus. NCBI lineage: Eukaryota > Metazoa > Chordata > Actinopteri > Cyprinodontiformes > Fundulidae > Fundulus > Fundulus heteroclitus. The sequence continues at coordinate 1,308,788 of NW_023396781.1, read as the reverse complement.
TTAAAACAGGGGAATGGCAGAGAACGGTTGTCCAAGGGCAAAAGGGGGTCAGAAACTGAGACACACGATCCGCAGCAGTCAGGGCAAATGCTAAGGGCGCAAACCACCACGGGACGCTTGTCCGGACTTTGATGCAATCAACTGGTTTCCTGATATAGGACATTTTTGACCAATCTGTATAATCTGACCCAATCTGTATAATATGATTGAACCTGACTTTGTAAAGTGCCTTGAGATGACATGTTTCATGATTTGGCGCTATATAAATAAAATTGAATTGAATTGAATTAATTATTACTAAACCAAAAATTATATTGTATGTTATAAACGATAGTGTACATCATGCATGCATCTCTTTTTTGTTTATATTATTTAATTTTACTTTATTCTTGAAATAATGTGTTTATTATTAGACTGGTGTCACATATTCCTCTTCTGTCTTAAGATGCGCTGCTGAGGTTTTTCAGTCAAACCCCTGCAAATCCTCCAGTCGCCTCCACCTCAGCAGCACAACCCAGCAGTGATGAAGCATCAAGCGGTCCTCCTGTTGCTCCAGTAGACCCGGCTGACTGGCCATATCCTTTAACTGATAAGGTACGAACAGAGTTGGTTCACAGAGCTCCATTTCAAATAGAAAACCACTTCACATTCCCTAAAAACAAAAGGCGAACAAAGGTGTCAGCATGACTATTTTAACAGACTCTTAATCAATGGAGAACAAGTCAGAAGAAGCTGGCTTATGTACTCTAAGAAAGACGATAGCTTGCACTGCTTCTGATGCTAACTTTTTTCTAACTGAGAGTATAAACTGTATGGGGAAGGACTAAAGGACAGGAAAAATGCAAGTTACTTGCTCAAGGGCCTGAGGACAGCCAGGAGCATAATGCTCACATGGCAACATGGAAGGACTTGGAGGTCCGTTTTGCAAAAGGGATTAAAATAGATAAACAAGAGATGGCACTTGCTGAGGCTGAGAGACTAAGGTGGCGTGACGTTCTACACCGATTGGTGGCAATAATTCAGTCCTTAGCTGAAAGAAACATGGGTTTCAGGGGTTCCACAGACACATTAAATCAGGGATCTCAAACTCAATTTACCCGGTGGCCGCTGGAGGTGGAGTCTGGGTGAGGCTGGGCCGCATTGAGTTTTCCACAAGAAAAGCTCTTGCAAAAACATTCCAATGTTATCAAATGTCTTTATTTAAATTTTTTAACACAAAATAAGATGAAAAAATAAACAATTCATAAGAAAAAAAATTATCAGTAAAAAATAAAAAAATAATAACACAGCAGATATAGAAGAATAGAGAAATGTAATTTTTATAATTCAGATTCAAATGGCTGTATTAACAGTTCTTTAACCTTTAACTTTCTGAACCTGAATGGAACATTGAACATAAACTGTTATGAACATGGCTTCTTCTGCCTACTTATTACTACTAGAGGTCTGGCAGCGCTTCCTCTCGCATAGCCGAGCCACATTTGGCTTAAGGGAGGAGGCAGTTGAGACCATAAGTAGGGCTTGAAGATGCTCATCAGTAAGTCTGGACCTGTACTTGGACTTATGGAAGTTCAATGTAGAGAAGAGCTTTTCAAACAAGTATGTGCTCCCAAAAAGACACATGGTCCGCTTGAACATTCGGGAAAGCTCAGGGAAGCTGGGTGGTAATTCTCTCAAAAATCGCCCAAGCTTGTCTGCTTTTCCACTCACCTCCCTGAACTTGGCTTTGAATTCAGAGTTCCACTGCAGGTCAATGAGCTCCATTTGCACATCAAAGGAGAAGGAGTCCACAAAAATTAGAAATGTGGCTCTGTGCGTCTTGAAGTCTGCAAATCTGTGATCAAATTCCTCCTATAGCTTCAAAATGACATCCACATACTTCTCATCACTGAATGGTGTGCCTGTATTCATGAGTGCCTTGCATGCTGGGAAATGGCAAAGGTTTGTCTGAGAAAGCTTGGCTTTCCATAACATAAGTTTTGCAGAGAATGCTCTCACGTTGTCATAGGCAGCACTGACAAGTTGCCTCGGGCCTTGTAACTTCTTTTTCAGTACATTAAGCTCATGTGTAACACCAAAAAGAAAAGCTGAGTCCATGAGCCATTTGGGATCACTTAGCTCAGGAACAGCAAACCCATCTTTCTCCATGAAGGCTTTCACTTCCACTCTCAACTCAAAAAATCTATTCAATATATTTCCCCTGCTGAGCCAACGTATCTCAGTGAAGTAGAGCACATCCCCATATTCTGACTCCATTTCCTTTAAAAATGGAACCTTCTGTGCTTTAAGCTCCTGGATCTGATTTGGTTGATACATTTCACAACGACAGACATCACATTATCAAACTTCAGGCATTTGCTGCAAAGGGCCTGCTGATGGATAATGCAGTGCAAAGCAATGGCCTCCTCCACAATCTCCTCTTCCAGTTTTTTTGTTTAACAAGTCCCACCAGTCCATTTTTCCTCCCTGTCATTGATGGCGCTCCATTGGTTGTTATTCCAACAAACCTCTTCCATGGCAAACTGGCATTCGCAATGGCATCACACAGCTGTTGAAATATCTCCTGAGCAGTGGTCTGGCCATGCATTGGAATTACTGCGAGCAACTCCTCAACTGAGTATACACTGAAATGCGTTGCTTTCTCAAGCAGTTGATCATAAATGTCACTTGATAGGTCAGAAATGCACTCTGCCACAGTGTTGGCAGAAAGGCTGATGTTTAAACTGACTTCCCAAAATCCTTTTTTTGAACAGGGATGTACAAATATTCATCAAATTATTTATATGAGATTAAGGCTGTTCATCATAGAGTATGTGAACAATATAAAAATGCAAAATTATTTTGGACTCCTGCTCATGTAGGTATTTTTGGGAAATGAAAGAGCAGATAGGTTGGCTAAGGACGCTATTAAAAAAAGAAGATAATGATATGCCAGTAAAGTTATCCAAATCTGAAGGCAAAAGTATAGTTTGGACAGAAAGCAAGAAGATATGGACCATAAGTTGGGATAATGAAATAAATGGAATGTATTTAATGATTAAATAAACCAGACAATGGACATTTTTTGAAAGAGGTGGAGCTCATGGCCAGATTTGATCCAGTGATGAAGCAGCATGTCAGTAGGGTGGAAAGTGGAGCTGGCCATCATGTACATTATCTTGGCAAAACGATTCAAAATGAACTGATTGACTCCATCAGTTCTAAAATAATACAACACATTGTGACAAACATCAACATTTCCAGATATTTCTCCATCATTTTAGACAGCACCCCTGATCTGAGTGATCAGTGAGTGATCTCCTTCTGATTAGTTCCACCTGTTGTGTTTAATTAGCTCTCCCTCTCTCCTTTGTTCTCCTGCCTATTTATACCTGCCTCAGTTCACTGCTCCCTGCCAGAACGTCACATATGTGTTGCCTTCATCATTCACCTGTCTGGTAAGAGTTTCCCAGCATTCCTGTTATCTGCCTGTCTGATTTCTTGTCCTTATCCCATTGCCTATTTTTTGAGTCTGCCCAGTTCGTCTGTTTTTGTTTTTGCCTCCCTTGGATGTCTTCTCTGTACCTGGCTGTGGATTGTTTTTTGTATACCTGCCTGATCCTCCCTCGTCATCACTCCAATAAATCCTGTGAAGCATAAAACTCTAGTGTCTGGCTGAATACCGGGTTCATCTTCTGATCACAAATCATTACAGTGATAAGGACCAGTGTCACAAGAAGACATTCCTCAAGTAAAAGAGCATTTCTTAGGCTTTCTGGTGGCAGAGTAGCCAACTGGAGAACATTTGTCATCTCTAATCCTAAAAAGGCTAGAGGACCTTAACATCCCATTTGAGGACTGCAGAGGCCAGTCTTATGACAACGGCGCCAATATGAAGGGAGAAAATAAAGGTGTTCAGGAAAAGTTGCTTCAGCTGAACTCAGAGCTTTTTATGTCCCATGTGGTGCCCACACTTTAAACCTGGTAGTAGCCGATGCTTCAAAAAGCTCACCAGATGCCCTTAGCTACTTTGGGCATTTGACAAAATTATTCAAGCTCTTCTCAGCCTCCACCCAAAGGTGGGATGTCCTCTTAAAATATGTGAAAATCACTCTGAAATCAAGGACTGAGACCAGATGGGAAAGCAGGATAAAAAGCATTGAGACAGTAAGGTATCAGGCTGGGCAAATTCGGGAGGCTCTTCTGGAGGTGAGGGGAAACACTACAGACCCTGTGGTAAGAGTTGAAGCCCAGGCTTTAGCTGAGAAGATTGGATCCTTTCGCTTTTGCATTTGTACGGCCGTATGGTATGACGTTCTCTGCAAAATCCAGCATGACAGTAAACTGATGCAGTCTCCCTCCATGCAGCTTGACGTAGCTGTCGACTTGCTGAGGAAAACAAGAGATTCCCTCACAAGTTACAGGAACACTGGATTTTCTGATGCACAGACAATAGCCAAGGAGACGTGTGAAGACATGAACTTTTGCCCCTTTAATTAAACGCCTCAGAGAGGCCCTTTTCAGCTGTTATTCGGCAGAACTAGAGGCAAAATTAAAGGAGGTGGAGGGCCATTATGCAACGGCTCTCCGGACATTCTACAGCCGACCTAAACCTGTCCCCGAGGGTCCGGCCGACGTCTCGGTCCCTAAACCTGTCCCCGAGGGTCCGGCCGACGCCTCGGTTCCTGAATCTGTCCCGGAGGGTCCGGCTGACGCCTTAGCACCTGTACCTGTCCCCCAGGGCCAAGACGGGGCCCTGGAGGGTCCGCCTCCGTCCAAGCCCCACCAGGAGGTCCAGGAGGACCCGCCTCCGCTCAAGCCCCCGGAGGAGACCCAGGAGGGCCTGCTGCCAGCGGGCGACGAGGGGGTCCTGGAGGACCTGCCTCCACCCAAGGCTCATGAGGGAGTCCTGGAGGACTTGCCGCTGCCCAAGGCTCATGAGGGGGTCCAGGAGGGTCCGCCGCCAGCGGGCGACGAGGGGGTCCTGGAGGACCTGCATCCGCCCAAGCCCCAAGAGGGGGTCCTGGAGGACCTGCATCCGCCCAAGGCACATGAGGGGGTCCTGGAGGTCTTGCCGCTGCCCAAGGCTCATGAGGGGGTCCAGGAGGGTCCGCCGCCTGCGGGTGACGAGGGGGTCCAGGAGGAACCGCTTCCGCCCAAGCCCCAAGAGGGGTTCCTGGAGGGCCCGCCTTCAATCTCGGCTCCCTGCAGCTTTAAGGCCCAGCCTCCAGTGCCGGCTCCCCGCAGCTTTAAGGCCCAGCCTCCAGTGCCGGCTCCCCGCAGCTTTAAAGCCCAGCCTCCAGTGCCGGCTCCCCGCAGCTTTAAAGCCCAGCCTCCAGTGCCGGCTCCCCGCAGCTTTAAAGCCCAGCCTCCAGTGCCGGCTCCACGCAGCTTGAAAGCCCCGTCATCTACAGCCTGTAGCTCGGGGTCCCCTTTAGTCGCCTGTAGTCAGGCTCTGTCTGTAGCAGCCTGTAGTCAGGCTCTGTCTGTAGCAGCCTGTAGTCAGGCTCTGTCTGTAGCAGCCTGTAGTCAGGCTCTGTCTGTAGCAGCCTGTAGTCAGGCTCTGTCTGTAGCAGCCTGTAGCCAGGCTCTGTGTGTAGCAGCCTGTAGCCAGGCTCTGTGTGTAGCAGCCGCCTTTAGCCCGGCGCCGCCCTTAGCCAGTAGCCCGGCACCTCCTATAGTCTGTAGTCAGGCGCCTTCCTCAGCCTTTAGTCAGGCGCCTTCCTCAGCCTTTAGTCAGGCGCCGTCCCCAGTCTTTAGTCAGGCGCCAGGTTCTGCTCTTTCCCTCTCCAGGCATCAAGCACCGAGGGCGCTGGTCCGCCGACGGCCTCCTGAAGTCCTGTCTCGCCTGGGCCGTCATCCGGGACGACCACCGGACGTCCTGACCCGCCGGGGCCGTCATCCAGGACGACCGCCGGGCGTCCTGACCCGCCGGGGCCGTCCTCCGGTTCGCCCGCCAGACTTTTCTTCCAAGAGACTGTTGTTGGTTTTGGTTCACCCTGTCAGGTTGTTTTTGGTTTTGATGGGACATTTGTGGACTTCTTACACCTGCTCGCCCAGTTCTGGGTTGGTTTGTTTTGTTATTACTCTGTCCCTCCGTCCGGTAACCCCCTCCACCCACCCGGTTTAGTCTGTTTTTGTTTTTCAGATCAAGGGACGTCTGGAATCCGTCCTTGAGGGAGGGGCTCTGTAATGTTCTGTTCTGGTTTATTTTATTATTTTGGTTAAAGTTAGTTTTCCTGTCTTGGATTAGTTTGTATGTTACTTTGGTTCAGTATTTTGTCTAGTTCAGTTCTGTCCTGTTTCCTGCCACTTGTCCTGTCACTCTTTCAGCCACTTCTCCTTCTGATTAGTTCCACCTGTTGTGTTTAATTAGCTCTCCCTCTCTCCTTTGTTCTCCTGCCTATTTATACCTGCCTCAGTTCACTGCTCCCTGCCAGAACGTCACATATGTGTTGCCTTCATCATTCACCTGTCTGGTAAGAGTTTCCCAGCATTCCTGTTATCTGCCTGTCTGATTTCTTGTCCTTATCCCATTGCCTATTTTTTGAGTCTGCCCAGTTCGTCTGTTTTTGTTTTTGCCTCCTTTGGATGTCTTCTCTGTACCTGGCTGTGGATTGTTTTTTGTATACCTGCCTGATCCTCCCTCGTCATCACTCCAATAAATCCTGTGAAGCATAAAACTCTAGTGTCTGGCTGAATACCGGGTTCATCTTCTGATCACAAATCATTACAGTGATAAGGACCAGTGTCACAAGAAGACATTCCTCAAGTAAAAGAGCATTTCTTAGGCTTTCTGGTGGCAGAGTAGCCAACTGGAGAACATTTGTCATCTCTAATCCTAAAAAGGCTAGAGGACCTTAACATCCCATTTGAGGACTGCAGAGGCCAGTCTTATGACAACGGCGCCAATATGAAGGGAGAAAATAAAGGTGTTCAGGAAAAGTTGCTTCAGCTGAACTCAGAGCTTTTTATGTCCCATGTGGTGCCCACACTTTAAACCTGGTAGTAGCCGATGCTTCAAAAAGCTCACCAGATGCCCTTAGCTACTTTGGGCATTTGACAAAATTATTCAAGCTCTTCTCAGCCTCCACCCAAAGGTGGGATGTCCTCTTAAAATATGTGAAAATCACTCTGAAATCAAGGACTGAGACCAGATGGGAAAGCAGGATAAAAAGCATTGAGACAGTAAGGTATCAGGCTGGGCAAATTCGGGAGGCTCTTCTGGAGGTGAGGGGAAACACTACAGACCCTGTGGTAAGAGTTGAAGCCCAGGCTTTAGCTGAGAAGATTGGATCCTTTCGCTTTTGCATTTGTACGGCCGTATGGTATGACGTTCTCTGCAAAATCCAGCATGACAGTAAACTGATGCAGTCTCCCTCCATGCAGCTTGACGTAGCTGTCGACTTGCTGAGGAAAACAAGAGATTCCCTCACAAGTTACAGGAACACTGGATTTTCTGATGCACAGACAATAGCCAAGGAGACGTGTGAAGACATGAACGTGGAGACTGAACTAGAAATAAAACGATTGAGAACCACAAAAACTCACTTTGGCTATGAGTCTCCAGTTGAGCCCTTTCAAGATGCACTACAAAAAATGGAAACCACATTTTTTAATGTTGTCATGGATACTGCCTTTTCTTCACTTGATGAGAGATTTCAGAATCTGTGAATAACATATTTGGTGTGCTCCTCGATTTCCCCAACTTAGAAGAAAAAGAGCTGCTACAGAAGTGTCAAACCCTAAGTACTGCTCTGACCCAGGACAGCCAGCAGGACGTTGATGCCGCAGAACTTACAAGGGAAATGCAAAATTTCCCACCATTGCCATCAACAAATATGACAAACATGGGATTTTTACCCTTCCTGCATGAGAGGAAGCTAGCAGAAATTTACCCCAACATGTGGGTTGCTTTAAGAATCTCTGCCACTCTTCCTGTTACGGTTGCCACTGCTAAAAGAAGCTTTTCCAAGCTTAAACTAATAAAAACTTACCTGAGATCTACTATGATACAAGAACGTCTCAGTGGACTTTCCATATAAGCATTAATCATGTGGTCTCAAATAAGTTATCATATGATGTTGTTGTAGATGACTTTGCTTCAAGAAAATCCAGGAGAGTAAAGCTGTAGTCATGTGAGAGTGAAGATGGAGGATGTGAGAAAAGTGGTGGCATATACTTTTTGAAGTAATTCAAGTTAACGCAGACTAAAATCACCACAAGAGCTATTTGTAAGATCATATTTTTATGTTATCTTATTTTCTTTTATTTAAATCCTTGTATTTTTTGTGCCTTCTCATTTCTTTGATTTCTTACTTTGCACAGTGCCATATTTATATTGTATTTAAGTTAATGTCACTTGTTTACACTTTTTTGGGAGTATTTAAATTTAATACTTTCTATAGGTTATTTATATTGTATTTAAGTTAATGTCACTTATTTACACTTTTTTGGGAGTATTTAATTTGAATACTTTATATAAGCTATTTATATTGTATTTCATATGTTAAGTTCATTTGTTTTGTTTCTTTAATTATTTAAAAGTTTTTTGAATGTGAATATAGTTTTATATAAATAAAAAATGTCTAAGACAAAGCTTTTTAGTTTCTTGTGAGTATACACTAGCAGACATGCAAGTACTGTACAGTGATGCAAGGAGGTGCCACCTAAAATCTTGCCTAGGGCACCAAATTGTTTAGGGCCGGGCCTGGCAGCAGTAGTCAGAGGAGGAATCCACAAAAAGGAGCAGGGCAAAACCGAGCAATCCAGGAGGCAAAACAGGGTCAAGATCAGGTAAACAGGCAGAGAAAAAGTGCTGGATGCTTACTAACCATGGTTTTCAGACAATCTGGCGCTGTCAACTAATCAGAGGCCTTCTTAAGAAGGCAGGGAAACAGGTGGGAGGAATGAGTGGTGATTAGGCTGAGCAGAAGCAGAACAGGAATGAACAAATGAACAATCAGAGCAGGAGAGAGAGGGGAATGTAATCACAAACAATAGTTGACAGGCCAGAAACATAACAAAAACCTTTTTTTCTCTCCACCCACTTGGACACTTTTTCCTCTGCTCCCTGCTTGCTTGGATTTTCCTGCCTTCAACTTTTTATCTCCTTTTTATCATTTTATGATAACTGGGGACTGGGTTCCTGTGGCGGTTGGCAAAGAAGCAGCCATGTTCCGCAGTCCTGGAAAGTGCAACTCATGTCCTTTGCCAGACTCGGTGACACCTGCGAAGGTGATGTTGAACTGAGGGGACAGAAAGTTCTTGTTCCTGGGAGGGAAACAGAGGAGGTTGGTAGTTTTGAATGGGGACATACCTGTAGCTGAGCTGGTGAGAGAGTTGTAGGCATATTCTACCCATGGTAAATACTGGCACCAGGAAGTCAACTTGTCTAAGATGATACAGTGAAGAGCAGCCTCCAAATCTTGGTTCACCCTCTCTGTCTGGCCATTAGTTCGTGGGTGGAAACCAGAAGAGAGGCTCACTGGGGCCCCTATAGCCTGACAGAAAGCTTGCCAAACCTTGGATGTGAATTGTGGTCCCCGGTCAGAAACTATATCCAGCGGAATGCCATGGAGCTGGACCACATGGAGAATGAGGAGGTCGGCGGTTTCTGCAGCTGTGGGCAACTTGGGAAGGGCAATAAAGTGTGTTGCTTTCGAGAACCAATCAACAATGGTTAAAATGACTGAGTTACCTTGACACAGGGTTAAACCCGTAACAAAGTCCAGTGAGATATGGGACCAGGGTCTAACTGGGATGGGCAGTGGCCGCAGATAACCCGAGGGTGGTTTGTTGCTGGACTTTCCTCGATTGCAGACTGACTGGTGTCCTGAGCCTGGAGCCTTTATAAAAGGAGAAGGGTCCGTTGAACCCCAGGATGGCAGGCAAACTTGGAGGAGTGAGCCCATTGCAGAACCTCAAGTCGAACCCTTTCAGGAATGAACAAACGGTCAGTGGGGCAGTCACTAGGAGTGGGTTGTTCTAGTTGGGCTTGCCTCACCAACTGCTCAATCTCCTAGGAAAGGGTAGCTACATAAGAGGGTGGCAGGATGGTCTCAGGTTCCGGTTTGGGTGAGTCAGGGCAAACTGACGAGATTTTTTGAGCCTCATCTGAAGGTTATGATAAAGTTAAATTGTGAGAAAAACAAAGACCAACGGGCATGATGGGGTGTTAACCTCTTAGCGGATTGTAAATAGGACAGGTTCTTAGGGTCTGTCCAGACCAGAAATGGTTTACCATTAGGCAAAACTAGGCAGTTGCGTAGGGCCCCCATCTTCCTGGGGGCCCTCTAAAACTCCTTTTACATGTATGGTTACTACAGCTATTACTTATTTGCGCACATTAATTACGTTTTTGATTAAAACCTGTTACTGTTTTCACCGTGCCCCGTCTACGGTGAAACACCCTCGGTGGACCCAGCTCGTTTTACCCAGTCAGGCGACCCCCACTTACTTATTACCTTGAATGTCAGACGCATAAAACAGACAGGTATACTTTTAGTTATATTTTATCTACGTAAAGACAGAGAGACAGTTACAGACATCAGCGCTGATGGGCTCTTGATTGGCAAGAAACCCCGATTGCTCATCACACAAACAGTATATAGGGATCTAGGTACACGCCCATGCCAGGGCTGTACACATCCAAACTGTGACATCAGCAGAGAAACTGTGTCACCTCCGGGGTGGTATCTGATAGATATGTGCCAATCTTTTTGGGTCGGTGCCATCTAAGTGTGCCATGGAGTTCTGGGATAAACAGCTCGTCCCCTTGATATCCTAACAGACCCCCTGATGATGGGCCAAAATGGCACATCACCAAAGATGATCAACCAGTGGAACGACAACTCTCAGTCTATCCCTCTCCCAGAACAGTCGGTCATTCCGTCCAGTCCAAGCAATCCAAGCACGTCAGCTTCCGGCTTCCAGAGTCCATCCATCCGTGATCTCCATGGCAGTCGATAGTGCGGCTCAGTCTCTGGGGTCACACAATCTCTGCTGGTGTTGCCGAAAGGCACTTTGTAAAAAACAGTCCAGTTGTCCGTTAGTCCACCCCCTCCCTGTTGGTGTGCCCCAAAGGCACATCACATTGAAAACAGTTCCAAGAAATGGGCCGGACAAGCTTCAATGAAACATCTTAGCATCAATCAGCATGAATACTTCATAATTCAGCATTTTTTAGTCAAGACCACAGTCCAAGCATTTTATCTACAATTTAGGATTCAATTATTTGAACTAGGCCTGTTTTAGGTTCCTATGCGCACATTATTTTAAGTTTACTTTAGACTAGGTAAGCTCAATCAAGGCCAAATTCGTCTACTCTACCTCCACCCCAAGAAACCTCCTACTTGGTCCTTTCTAATGGACAAACATCCATCACATTGAAACCTTACAAATCCAAGAGTACCAGTAGGGGGCATCACAGGGCGGGCTGAGCCTCCAGCAGAAAAACCCCATCTCTCTAAGAAATGGTAAAAAACCCGATAGAGCCCAGTCTAGGGCACTCCCACTCTGGGCCAATCTGAGCGAGAAGACACCCTGTATTGAATCTAAAAATCAGCCTCACCGAGTAATTTATGGATCTGTGATAGCCATCAGATCTTGGTTCTCTATACAACAAAGAAAAAAAGATTGCAAGAACTGAAGGTCTTGGTATGTGTGTCTGTAACAAAGAGTTTCCATTCTTAATCATAAAACCATAGAGATCAACATAATGCAACATCACAGTATAAACGTCATAACAGATAAAATCAAACATGGAAGTCAGTGCAAAAGAGAAAAGAGAAAAATCAGTTTTGTGATATAAAAAGAGTCTGTACGTCAATAATGCAAGTAAAAAAACGTCAGGCCAGTCTGAGCATGTGGCAGGCATGAATCTATTTGCGCATAAGTGGTCAGCTCAGGGTTCTCAGGCAACTGCTCCTTCGTTTCAAAAATTAAAAAATTAAAAAATCAGTTATCTGGCATGTTACTCCCAAACTTCTTAAGTCCTTTTCTTGTTCCTCAGCATGGACAAAAACGATTTAGTTGGATGGTAATGAGTGTTCTGTCCTTTTTCAGGCAATAAGCATTTTATCCCAAGTAAAATGCTCTGTGAAGATGGTTGGCGGACACCAGGCCTTGTTTACTGTTGAAGAACAGAAACAAGGTGTAATTAGTGTTCTTATCAAGACTCCCAATCCTTCTGTCATTTACCTTCTTCAAACACTTTCACATCCAGATAATTCCGTTCACAACTATTGTGCTCTTAGCTTAACCTCCTTTACTGTAATCATTAGATCTTGCATTTACTTTTATATTAAAGGAGAAATCTGAAAGTTCAACTTTATCTGCAGCAGCATTTCCCTATAATTCTTAACCAAAAATGTTCCCATGTGTGTCTCACCTTACAGTGTCCAACAGCTGAAAATTCTCTGCAACAGAAATTTATCATCATATGTTCCATGGCTACTGTGTCAAAGTTAATCTTAACTTATTTAGCACACAAGGAATTGTATTAAAACCTTTCAGAAACTTCTTACTGAACCAGCTTTAAAAACACCTCACATTTTTCTAAAAAGACCAACAGAAAAACCCTTAAGTTTGTAAAAGAAAGCTCCACTATATGTATATTTGCAGAATAATGTTGTGATATTAATCAGAAGCAGCCCTATGTACTTCTTGTCTTATTTTGAAAAGCTCAGCTGAGAGAAATTAAGTGTGTGCGTGCCCCTCGCACACACAAAGTCGTAATTGGTTGCTATTCAGGAAGTGGGTGTAGCCCAGGGCGGAGACAGGAAGTAGTTCTGGGAATCAGTTTCAGCTTGACTTGCATCAAACCAAAGGACTTCTAGTTAAATATGCCTTTCACCCAAAGCGAAGAGCAATTCTAACCCCATTATTTTCTTATTTTTTTTAATCATTTCTGCTTGTTTTAACAGATAGCTTTTGTTTTTTTATGTCCCCCTGTTTGAATTTTGTTTGAAACAAACCTTTAAACTGTAGTATGCTGTGAGCAGTAACTCATTGTTTTTCTTTTAACAACATCTACCCCTGAACATTTAACTGCTCCACACTGCTCTAGATAGATTTTTTATCAGACCTTAAACCTGTTTCAGTCATTTAACATTAGTTTTATTGATAATACACCCAAGCATAGTTTTAACACCAAGTGAATCAACCCTTTAGCAAGTACCCAGTTCTTGTTCTCATGTGTTTAGTTTACCCTTAAAAAAAACTTTAGGCAGACCTTACTACAAGTGAATTTCTTTCATTGTCATTTATCCATTATTACTACTGTTGTTTCTTCTACAGTTTTTCCAAATTCAGGATCCGTGTTATGCTATGTTCATGTTAATGCATATCACCCAGTGATCTATAAATCCTTATTTTATGTTTGCACCGTGTCCTGTCCCAGCAGATTAAAAATCCCCATTCTAGAATTTGCTTTTTTGTTGCGTCAATCACTGTCTGCTGTGATTATTGAAGAAATTGTGTAGTTCCATTGAACCCTTTTAAATATTGACCACCCGTTGGTAAATGATCCGCATTAAGTTTTGCCCTTCTTCTAATTCTTTCTTTAGCCTTGTTATCTGCACCTTAAATTGAGGATTAGTGGATTTTTTTGTTTGAACACGTCTCTGTGTCCATATTTGTTTAGGCCTGTATAATTTTGTTCTTTGTGTTTTAAGCGTGAACCTGGTCAGGATAGAGAAAGTCATCTCCGATGCTCCTTTTGGCAACCCCAGCAAACCCAAAAACAAAAATGCTCACAGTCAGTGTTAGGTTACAGGTAATCCCTGTGGGAACACGACGTCGTCTCCTTGGTCCAAACTGGTTCCAAGCGCCTGGGTCATCGAAACACTCCACCACTTGCGACAAATCTCTTACATTTTCAAACCACAGCAGCTATTCCTGGGTGTCCACACCCCCTGTCTGTGAAATGTCTCTCGTTGTAAGCCCAGGCTTTCAGTTTATTTCCTCTTAAGTGTCCCGCTTTCGAGCCCATTGACCCCAAGTTGCATATTGTTGAATCCCCATTTTCAAGTGTTCTTTTGTTAAGAGTCCAAGAGTGTGTTCTAGGTGCGTTTCCTGAACGCCAACCTCTCCATGTCATGTTCATGAAACCTTGTAGTTGAAATTTATCACCTGTGAAGCAAAGCAGTCATGCATAGTCCTGTTCAAGATGTTTTTAGCACAGCAGGAGTTTCACTGTCGGGTACCATTGCAGCTCTGATGTTCCTCAGAGCCAACCTTCATGCATTGATATCATGTTCAAGCTGTTATCCCCCTATCATCATCTTGTGTCCAGGAGTCGCGTCTGCTGTCCTGACCAGATACCAAATGTCCAACTAATCTAATTGACCTAATTTCTTTTCTGTGTGTACGCAAGAGGATAATTGTTAGATTATCCTGGTCTAAAAGACCTCAAGGGTAATAGATGGCTAAACTATGTTTATGTGTTTTTTTTCTTCTTCTGGATGTTTTAACATCTAGTTAAAGGACAACTATTGTGCTATTTTGTGTTCAAACAGAGAGATGTTAAGTCTCCTCAAACCTTTTAGGTAACTGTGTACAACTCCAAACTATTTTCACTGGGGCTTCAATCCTTAATTTGCCCATGTTATTTAGTAGAATAGGTCATTATTCTAATATTGCAGTTTAATCCATTTAAGTCCTTAACCTTTGTGGTGCTTTATTGATGTCTGTCAGAGTGGCAGATTTTACAGGCATCCTAATTATTTGGTCTTTATTTGCACCTCTGCTTACTTCAAGATAGCCAGTAAATGTGGTGCTCACATTGTATCCTTTGCTTGAACAGGTAGTTTTAAGGTCTCAGAGTTTATTTTGCTTATACTGAAAAATTGGCTTGCTCACTTGTTCATTGATTCGTTTATGCTATTAACTGCTGCTGTAATGCCTACTTCAACTTTTTCACCCACTAGTTCTTTCGTGATCATAATTATCGCTCATTGATGTAAATTTACTTTTCCCATATTGTCTGAATTGCATACATTGTTCTTATCCACTTTCCTTTTGACGTTTAAACGGCCCCTCTATGTATCCTAGTCGTTGCTTTAATCACCAATATTCATAAGTTGTCAAGCCTGTTTAGTTTTAGCATAATTTCTTAAGTTGCTCTATGCTTTCATCACGTAACTTAGTATTTAGTGCAAAATGAACGTCTTTTAGCGGTGTCCCCTATTTCTTCGCATGCATCATGTATTTTACGAAGCTTGTTGTATCTTAAAGGCGCCTCTTTGAATCTTAGTCAAACCCCTTGTGGCCTCTCTGCCTGTTCGGACGCTTTTTCTCTGCTCCCTGCTTGCTTGCATTTTCCTGCCTTTTACTTTTTATCTCTTAACCTAAACCACAGAAAGTTGGATTTATTTTTTTTCTTTTACTTATTTTTTTTATTTTGATTTTGATAAGATGCCTTCCTTCACCACAATGGACTTTGACAAGCTTTTACAGAAGATAGCTGTTATGGAACTGAAAATCTGTCGACTTGAAGTGAATTATGATGTAAACGCCGCGCATGGAAATGAAACAACCCTGCCTGTGATTCCGAGCGGTGACCACCAGCCCAGCGACTCAGCGAACAAACAGTTCCTTGAGGAAAATGAGAATCCCTGGACCACTCTGGGTGCAAGACCAAAGGATCAACGAACCCCACACCTAAACAAAGAAAACTGGCCGAGACTACAGAGAGATGTCCCAAGACAAGTGAAACAACAGCGGGCTGTTCTCAAAACAAATGATAGGAGTAAACCTGCTGGAAATGCTGGAATTCCGTTACTAAACAGATTCGCTCCGCTCCAAAATGTGACCCAGGAGGACAAAAATCAGAGGTATGTCAACGATTTTCGTTCTAAGACATCAGAGAAAGACATGCCACAGGGCCAAGGACCCTGATATTATGCAATGGATCTGTAAGGGGGATTAAACATTTCTGTAACAAGAAAAACACAGAGGTGTTGATTTATAACGATAGGAACTGTGGCCTGGTGTCTGATTTAACAGACATCCTTCAGACAGACCTTCCAAGGGTCTTGAAAGAACGCCCGACCTTGGAAAAACTCATAATACAAGCTGAAGCCCTGAAGGACGTCATCCGGATAAGAAAATCAGAAGTATTAAAAGAGGATTACATTTGTTTGTTGAACTTTGTTGATGGCCTGAATGTCAAGGTGTTTCTCAGTGGCCCTCCTGCGCCCGTTAATTGTGGAGATGAGATTTTTTCCAGAATTCTGATGCTAAACAAATGGCTGGAAAAAACATGCAAAGAAACAACTGTAACCTTCATAGACAACTTTAACATATTTTGGGAAAGAAGACATCTGGTCAACAGAGATGGTTTCTCTCTAAATAGGTCAGGTGCAAAATGGCTGATTTCAAACATCTTCTATTCTGTGAACCATGCATCATCAGCTTTGTTCCAAAACAATGTACATCCAGTGCCAAAACAAATGATAAGCCCAGTGCAGCCCGAACAAGCCAAGATAAAGATGGCCAGAAAGATGACACAGAAAGAGCCGTTGCCAGAGCTACAGTACGATTCATCCCAGATCTCAGCAGGACAAAGAGAGGACCAATAACCTCCATCGTCACGAACACCAGTCCAGACCGGACCCGCCTCCCCTTCTTCTCCACAAAGCCCAGAAGTTCCTCTTCCGGAATTTTCTCACAACATGAACAAAGTATTTAAGATTGGCCTTCAGATGACATCCTCTCCACATAGCCATTCTGCTGTGAATAAACCAGGATTCTCCAAAGGCCTCAGAGCCTCAGTTATTCCTCCTCTACGTATCACAGAACACTCTGGTACTGAGCAACTCCAAATTACTTTGCTGTGATACAGATTGGGCCCTGGCCACACGTTTATCAGACATGACAGTTCCCAGCATCAGCCTGGGCCTTTTGCCGGAGATTATAGAATATCTGTGATAATATGTGGCAGAAATAAGAAAAACAAAAGGATAAACAGGAACAAATACTTAAAAGCCATAAACTGTCAGATGCAACCTGTCACAGAGACATCATCAACCACTAAGTCATATAAACTGGGTTTATTAAATATTAGATCTCTGTCAGGATAATCCCTTTTAATTAATGACTTCATTATTGACAATAATCTTGATGTAATGTTTTTAACAGAAACATGGCTGCATGAATTTAGTGAAGCAGCTATACTGATGGAGTCAACACCTCCAAACTACAATTTTCTTTGTGAGAGCAGACAGCAAAGGAAAGGTGGAGGAGTAGCAACATTGTTTAATGATTCACTAAAGTGTAAAAAGGTGTTTTTTGGGAAAATTTGACTCTTTTGAACATTTGGCTCTCCAGGTAAAGAGCCGATTACCCCGTATGTTCCTAACAGAGCACTTCGCTCTCAGACTGCAGGTCTGCTGGTGGTTCCTAGAGTCTCTAAAAGTAGAATGGGAGGCAGATCCTTTAGCTATCAGGCTCCTCTCCTGTGGAACCAACTCCCAGTTTTGGTCCGTAAGGCAGACACCCTATCTATTTTTAAGACTAATCTTAAAACTTTCCTTTTTGACAAAGCTAATAGTTAGAGTGCCTCATGTTACCCTGAGCTATCTCTATAGTTGTGCTGTGATAGGCCTAGGCTGCTGGAGGACATCAGGGTCTAATTTTCTCACTCTACTGATTTCTACTGTTCTTCAGTCTACTGTTCTCCAGTTTTGCATTGTATTACATTGAAATTACTGTCGTCATTTCAGCTTTTAACTTTTTGCTCTCTCTCTTTTTCTTCATAGTAGGTACACCTGGTCTGGCGTTCTGTTAACTGTGACATAATCCAGAGAAGACGGCTCACCCGCTACTACCATCTAATATAGAACAGATTACTAGATCAATGTGTGCATCTGTGCTTTTTTGTCTCTCTTGTTGTGTCTCTGCTCTGTCTTCTGTAACCCCCAGTCGGTCGAGGCAGATGACCGTTCATACTGAGCCCGGTTCTGCTGGAGGTTTTTCTTTCCTGTTAATGGGGAGGTTTTTTTCCCCTGTTGCTTCATGCTTGTTCAGTATGAGGGATTGTTGCAAAGCCATGGACAATGCAGACTACTCTCCCTGTGGCTCTACGCTTTTTCAGGAGGAAATGCTGCTTGTCAAGACCTTTATGCAATCAACTGGTTCCCTCGGCTAAAATGTTTATCCATTTTAGCCGCGCAATCCTCCATAATTAAAGTCCGACAGTCCACAGATCGCAACAGTTTGTTGATTCAAAATTAATTGTTCATCCACTTCAGCAACCAATGCATTGAAATTACGCCCTTATGTGTGCACACTATATTTAGATGGCCATCATATCGGTGGTAGCGCTACACATACCTAATCCAGACGAATGATTGTTCAAATCCAGCGCCGAGCTGATCAACGGCGTCCTCACCGATGTCTATCCTGTCCGACGTCACCTCAGGTGAGCTGAGTTCGATCAGCTGATGCTCCACTCCAAAGATGTAACCTCCAGCCCAGTCTTATCTTGCGCAATCACCACCATCAACCATGCAGAAACACGTATCTTTACTTATGCACAGTTCATGAAGATGCACAAACAGTTTTTGACTGGTTTTGTAGCGGTCAAGCCAATACTTTAAGCCACTGAGGTGCTGCATCGGGGTAATAGAGTTGACGCGCTTATTGTTACCTTTTTGGGATGAATTAGAGTCCGAGTCGTCAGGGCATGTTGAACGCTTCGTCCATTTATTTTCCTCTTTGCATATCAAATGTCCATCATACATGAACACATCTCCAGACAACATATAAAGCAGACTTGCTTGCTTGTATTTATCTTTTTGCGGTCAAAAACTGTTTTCCCCTTCCGGGTGGAAAACCTACCTATCAAAGAAAAGTTCCCCCCTTAAATAGACATGAACGCTAATTACCCAATCAATGCATTTGCGCTCCTACATATAGGATTAAAGATTAAAATCTTATTTCTTTTAAAGGCCAGCTAAAGATATTTTAAAGCTGCTTCCACTTTTGGACGAATGTGTATGAATGGTTACAATTATGTTTGACTGTGTAGGAATGGTTTGGAAAAATGTTGCCATCTAGTGTTGGAAATAATAAATGTTTTTTCCTTCAAAACACAATTCATGTTATAAATAATTGTCAAAATAATATGGTTGGACGTAGCAAAAATGTTTTTGATAACTTTTGATCCTCTATGTGTGAGGAATTTTTTGGAGTAACTTTGAATTCCATAACTGTAACGGTTTAGGAGTAGTTTATTCAAATGTAACACCCAAAAATATGGGAAAATTACATCTTTGATGAGAAATGAATGATTTCCTGTAGGAGGTAGCCCATTGCTTCAAGAGGCTTTTTTGTAGGGCCTATGAAGTTACATGCACTTACCGAGTTTCATAATTCTCAGACAAAGCATGGCTTGGGGCTTACTGTTTTTATGTGTTTTAATGGTTTTCCACAAACTTGATTTTTGCAATGCGACAGCAAAGTCAAAAATGCATATTTCTTCAAACCTTTGATAACTTTTAACCATCAATGTCTCATCTCCACGCTGAAAAAATTTTAAAGTGATAGCTTAAAATGCCTAGGACTAGTTCGTTAAAGTTCAAGGCAAAAACGGCCAATATTTTACCCTTTGACCCAAAATGGCAGACTTCCTGTGGGTTTTAGAGCATACACCCAGGAGACTTTTTTTCATAGTTTTAAAAAAGCTACCTAGGTAAAAAATTTCAGCTTTCTACGTGTTACGGTTTGGCCCAACTCACTTTAGTTGGCGCTGTTGAGCGGGTTTGCCACGCCCGTTTTCAATTACACTAAAACCATGTGATTTCTCACGGGGGACAATTTTGGGTAAAGTTTGGTGAGTTTTCATGCATGTTTAGGCCTCCAAAAAGCCGTTTCAAAAGTCCAAAGAATAAATAATAATAATAATTAAAGCCGCAAGCGGCGATGAGCGGCCCTCGCAGCCAAGCACCGCTGGGGTACGCGCACCGCCTGCCGCCAGCCACCGCAGAAGCTGTCACGCATTTTCCCCGCCCGTCCACCGGGCGATTCACATGAACCCTTTCGGCAGCGCTCCCCCACGACTCACAAAAAATCTGGTGCAGATTGGTCGATGCAGCGAGGAGATACAGCCGTTGAATAATGATAATGCATTTGGCCACCGGGCCGGACCGCTATGGTTGTAAAGAGATGACATGTTGGAACTATATAAATAAAATTGGATTGAATTAATTTGTCTTTATATAAAACACATGAGTTGCCTCTTGGCGTGACATGCACTATATATATATATATATATATATATATATATATATATATATATATATATATATATATATATATATATATATATGACCTAATAAAATACATTATTCATGTTTTTATTAGGTCAAATGCAATAATTCAATTCAATTCAATTTTATTTATGTAGCGCCAATTCATGAAACATGTCATCTCAAGGCACTTTACAAAGTTACGTTCAATCATATTATACAGATTGGTCAAAAATGTTCCTATATAAGAAAACCAGTTGATACATATTGGGTCAGATTATACAGATTGGTCAAAAATGTTCCTATATAAGGAAACTGGTTGATTGCATCAAAGTCTCGACAAGCAGCATTCACTCCTGGAGAAGCGTAGAGCCACAGGGAGAGTCGTCTGCATTGTACATGGCTTTGCTGCAATCCCTCATACTGAGCAAGCATGAAGCAACAGTGGGAAGAAAAACTCCCCATTAACGGGAAGGAAAACTTCCAGCAGAACCAGGCTCAGTATGAACGGTCATCTGCCTCAACCGACTGGGGGTTACAGAAGACAGAGCAGAGACACAACAAGAGAGATAAAAAAAAAGCACAGAAGCACACATTGATCCAGTAATCTGTTCTACATTAGATGGTAATAGCGGGTGAGCCGTCTTCTTTGGATGATGTCCCAGTTAACAGAACGCCAGACCAGGTGTACCTACTATGAAGATAAAAGAGAGAGAACAGAAAGTTAAAGCAGAAATGACAACACGTAATGCATAATTGAAGAACAGTAGAACTCTATAGAGTGAGAAAATTAGATCCTGACGTCCTCCAGTAGCCTAAGCCTATAGCAGTAAAACTATAAAGGTAGCTCAGAGTAACATGAGCCACTCTAGTTATAAGCTTTGTCAAAAAGGAAGGTTTTAAGATTAGTCTTAAAAGTAGACAGGGTGTCTGCTTCACGGACCAAAACTGGGAGTTGGTTCCACAGGAGAGGAGCCTGATAGCTAAAGGATCTGCCTCCCATTCTACTTTTAGAGACTCTAGGAACCACCAGCAGACCTGCAATCTGAGAGCGAAGTGCTCTGTTAGGAACATACGGGGTAATCAGAGCTCTGATATATGATGGAGCTTGATTATTAAGGGCTTTATACGTTAGAAGGAGAATTTTAAATTCTATTCTTGATTTAACAGGAAGCCAATGAAGGGAAGCTAAAATTGGAGAAATATGATCCCTCTTGTTGATTTTCATCAGAACTCTTGCTGCAGCATTTTGGATCAGCTGAAGACTTCAAACTGCATTTTGTGGACTTCCTGATAGTAAAGAATTACAATAGTCCAGCCTTGAAGTAACAAATGCATGGAATAGTTTTTCAGCATCACCCCTGGACAGAATGTTTCTAATTTTGGCCATATTCCTGAGGTGAAAAAAGGAAACTCTGGAAACCTGTTTAATATGGGATTTAAATGACATGTCTTGGTCGAAGACAACACCAAGATTTTTAACTTTATTTCCAGAGGCCAGAATGGATAATACAGGTAAGAGTTGGTAAGAGTCTTTCAGGGAGAAATTAAAAAGAACCACACAAGGCAGTATTATCAGTCCTTTATTATTTTTAGTTATGATAAATGATGCACTTAAAGAAATAGAAAATGAATTGGGTTGTTCATTGTTTGCCGATGACGGAGCTATTTGGAAACGTAGAAGGAATGTTAAATTTATTGTAGGGAAAGTCCAAAAAGCAATTCATAAGATTGAACAATGGTCTTACAAATGGAGTTTTAAATTTTCGGTAGATAAAACAAAAGTATTGCTTTTTACTCAGAAAAGAAATCAAGAAGTACAACTGAAGTTATATAATCAAGATTGTACTGTTCTCTCTATGTGTTTTGCTCTTGCGTGAACACAGATAAACAGCCAGCCAAACTCCTTATTCAAGAGCCAGGAAGTGAGCGGCTTGCTCCTTTATTATCTTCTTACACATTTAGTCAGCATTTCTGACTGCTTTGAATCCGGTGTAAAACTAGAAAAGAAAGATACAAAAAAATGGCTTAATAAACAGCCATGTAAATATCAGTATTAACGTATCAAAGTATCAGCTGCTTAATATTAACTCAACAGGTATTTTCACAGCTGGCTAGAGTATGTATGGATCAGCATCGGAGACAGTAGTTAAAAAAATTGGATATCATACAATATCAAGCATTGCGCTTAATAACAGGAGCAATAAGGACAACTTCAACATCAGCTTTACAGGTGGAAGTGGGTGAAATGCCGTTAGGACTGAGAAGAATACAACTGTCATTAAATTACTGGGTTAATTTGCAAGGACGCGATCAAGTCCATCCTACAAAGGTAACTTTACATTCTTGCAGTGAAAAAGAAGGTTCATAATAAGTCATTTGGTTGGACAATTATTCAGAAAGCAACAGAATTAGGATTAAATCATTGAAATATTAGTCCAACAGTACCATTATCAATAACACCACCATGGATTTTACCTGAAACAATAGTAGATTTAACAATATTGGAAAAGAAAAATAGAGATAAAATGTATATATGTAATTCTTTAATAGTGGAGGAATATATAGAACAGTTTTATAATTATGTAAAAATGTATACGGATGAATCAAAAAAATCAATTAGGAAAAACTGGAGTAGGTGTAATAATTCCAGTTTAAACTGCACATAGGGAAGAAATTAAATGAAGGAATATCTGTTTATACGGCAGAAATGATTGCATTATTAGTTGCTGTAGAATGGATTGAGGAAGTGAGACCATTAAGAGCTGTCATATGTTCAGATTCAAGTTCATCATTGATCAGTTTAAAAAGAAATCATTCAGAAAGCCGTCCAGATATCTTATTAGTAATTCAACAAATATTATATCATATTCAGATGATGGGGTTATCAGCTGTGTTTCTTTGGGTTCCTGCACATATAGGAGTGAAAGGTAATTAAATGGCTGATAAAAAGCTAAAGAGTCGATAAATAAAAGTAAGAGTGATTAAGAATAGACATGGGTAATTCAGAGGTTCAAAGTATTATGCTGCCATCTTGTGGTCAAAAATATTACCCGTTTTTATGACAAAATGACATCTTTGATGAAAATTAATTGACTTTCTTTAGGGTTTACACAATTGGTCCAAGAGACTTTTTTGTAGGGACTGAGAAGTTACATCTGCTTACCAAGTTTCATAATTCTCAGACAAAGCATGGCTTGGGGCTTACTGATTTAATGCGTTTTTAATGGTTTTCCACAAACCTGATTTTTGCAATGTGACAGCTCAGGCAAATATGCATATTTCATAAAACCTTTGATAACTTTTAACCCTCAAGGTCTCATCTCCACGCTGAAAAAATTTGAAAGTGATAGCTTAAAATGCCTAGGACTAGTTCGTTAAAGTTCGAGGCAAAAACCGTCAATATTTTACCCTTTGACCCAAAATGGCAGGCTTCCTGTGGGTTTTAGAGCATACCCACAATAGACTTTTTTTCATAACTTTAAAAAAGCTACCTAGGTAAAAAATTTCAGCTTTCTACGTGTTACGGTTTGGCCCAACTCACTCTAGTTGGCGCTGTTGAGCGGGTTTGCCACGCCCGCTTTCAATTACACTAAAATCATGCGATTTCTCACGGGGGACAATTTTGGGCAAAGTTTGGTGAGTTTTCATGCATGTTTAGGCCTCCAAAAAGCCGTTTCAAAAGTCCAAAGAATAAATAATAATAATAATAATAATAATAATAATAATAATAATAAAATCTGCAGTTACAATAGGCCTTCGCAGCGCTTAGCTGCTCGGGCCTAATAATAATAATTAAAGCCGCAAGCGGCGATGAGCGGCCCTCGCAGCCAAGCACCGCTGGGGTACGCGCACCGCCTGCCGCCAGCCACCGCAGAAGCTGTCACGCATTTCACGCGCACGTCCACCGGGCAATTCACACGAACCCGTTCGGCAGTGAAATCAGGAGCAGATCGGTTGATGCAGCAAGGAGATACAGCCGTTGAATAATGATATTGCATTTGGCCACCGGGCCGGACCAAATCGTTCGGCGGGCCGTACGTTTGACACCCCTGGTTTAAACATTAGTTTACTGGTTGAAATGCAGTTCAAAGTCTTCAGCTGATCCAAAATGCTGCAGCAAGAGTTACGGAGATAGTTTCCTGCCAAAAGGTTGTGAACAGAAAAGGTGTTGCACACAAATAAAACTTGTTTTGCACACAAAAAGATGTGTTTCACACAAAAGAAATTGTTTTGCAAACTGTCCGCCAACCTTGCACTCAAAATATCATTTATAAGTTTTCCTCCAGTACAAAATGGTCTCTGCACATACAAAACAGCCTCTGCTCGACTAAGAAACAATCCCACCCACGCTGCGGTAAATCTGTGCCAAAAGTCACGTGATGCATTAAGAGTTGTTGTTCAGACTTCCCGACATTGAGAAGAATTCAGTTATCTCTAAACTATTGGGCTAATTTACTAAATGATTGCATTATTAGGTGCTGTAGAATGGATTGAGGAAGTGAGACCATTAAGAGCTGTCATATGTTCAGATTCAAGTTCATCATTGATCAGTTTAAAAAGAAATCATTCAGAAAGCCGTCCAGATATCTTATTAGTAATTCAACAAATATTATACCATATTCAGATGATGGGGTTATCAACTGTGTTTCTTTGGGTTCCTGCACATATAGGAGTGAAAGGTAATTAAATGGCTGATAAGAAAGCTAAAGAGTCGATAAATAAAAGTAAGAGTGATTAAGAATAGACATGGGTAAATCAGAGGTTCAAAGTATTATGCTGCCATCTTGTGGTCAAAAATAATACCCGTTTTTATGACAAAATGACATCTTTGATGAAAATTAATTGACTTTTACATTCCTGCAGTGAAAAAGAAGGTTCATAATAAGTCATTTGGTTGGACAATTATTCAGAAAGCAACAGAATTAGGATTAAATCATTGAAATATTAGTCCAACAGTACCATTATCAATAACACCACCATGGATCTTACCTGAAACAATAGTAGATTTAACAATATTGGAAAAGAAAAATAGAGATAAAATGTATATATGTAATTCTTTAATAGTGGAGGAATATATAGAACAGTTTTATAATTATGTAAAAATGTTTACGGATGAATCAAAAAAATCAATTAGGACAAACTGGAGTAGGTGTAATAATTCCAGAGTTTAAACTGCATATAGGGAAGAAATTAAATGAAGGAATATCTGTTTATATGGCAGAAATGATTGCATTATTAGGTGCTGTAGAATGGATTGAGGAAGTGAGACCATTAAGAGCTGTCATATGTTCAGATTCAAGTTCATCATTGATCAGTTTAAAAAGAAATCATTCAGAAAGCCGTCCAGATATCTTATTAGTAATTCAACAAATATTATACCATATTCAGATGATGGGGTTATCAGCTGTGTTTCTTTGGGTTCCTGCACATATAGGAGTGAAAGGTAATTAAATGGCTGATAAGAAAGCTAAAGAGTCGATAAATAAAAGTAAGAGTGATTAAGAATAGACATGGGTAAATCAGAGGTTCAAAGTATTATGCTGCCATCTTGTGGTCAAAAATAATACCCGTTTTTATGACAAAATGACATCTTTGATGAAAATTAATTGACTTTCTTTAGGGTTTACACAATTGGTCCAAGAGACTTTTTTGTAGGGACTGAGAAGTTACATCTGCTTACCGAGTTTCATAATTCTTAGACAAAGCATGGCTTGGGGCTTACTGATTTAATGCGTTTTTAATGGTTTTCCACAAACCTGATTTTTGCAATGCGACAGCTCAGGCAAATATGCATATTTCATAAAACCTTTGATAACTTTTAACCCTCAAGGTCTCATCTCCACGCTGAAAAAATTTGAAAGTGATAGCTTAAAATGCCTAGGACTAGTTTGTTAAAGTTCGAGGCAAAAACCGTCAATATTTTACCCTTTGACCCAAAATGGCAGGCTTCCTGTGGGTTTTAGAGCATACCCACAATAGACTTTTTTTCATAACTTTAAAAAAGCTACCTAGGTAAAAAATTTCAGCTTTCTACGTGTTACGGTTTGGCCCAACTCACTCTAGTTGGCGCTGTTGAGCGGGTTTGCCACTCCCGCTTTCAATTACACTAAAATCATGCGATTTCTCACGGGGGACAATTTTGGGCAAAGTTTGGTGAGTTTTCATGCATGTTTAGGCCTCCAAAAAGCCGTTTCAAAAGTCCAAAGAATAAATAATAATAATAATTAAAGCCGCAAGCGGCGATGAGCGGCCCTCGCAGCCAAGCACCGCTGGGGTACGCGCACCGCCTGCCGCCAGCCACCGCAGAAGCTGTCACGCATTTTCCCCGCCCGTCCACCGGGCGATTCACATGAACCCTTTCGGCAGCGCTCCCCCACGACTCACAAAAAATCTGGTGCAGATTGGTCGATGCAGCGAGGAGATACAGCCGTTGAATAATGATAATGCATTTGGCCACCGGGCCGGACCGCTATGGTTGTAAAGAGATGACATGTTGGAACTATATAAATAAAATTGGATTGAATTAATTTGTCTTTATATAAAACACATGAGTTGCCTCTTGGCGTGACATGCACTATATATATATATATATATATATATATATATATATATATGTATATATATATATATATATATATATATATATGACCTAATAAAATACATTATTCATGTTTTTATTAGGTCAAATGCAATAATTCAATTCAATTCAATTTTATTTATATAGCGCCAATTCATGAAACATGTCATCTCAAGGCACTTTACAAAGTTACGTTCAATCATATTATACAGATTGGTCAAAAATGTTCCTATATAAGAAAACCAGTTGATACATATTGGGTCAGATTATACAGATTGGTCAAAAATGTTCCTATATAAGGAAACTGGTTGATTGCATCAAAGTCTCGACAAGCAGCATTCACTCCTGGAGAAGCGTAGAGCCACAGGGAGAGTCGTCTGCATTGTACATGGCTTTGCTGCAATCCCTCATACTGAGCAAGCATGAAGCAACAGTGGGAAGAAAAACTCCCCATTAACGGGAAGGAAAACTTCCAGCAGAACCAGGCTCAGTATGAACGGTCATCTGCCTCAACCGACTGGGGGTTACAGAAGACAGAGCAGAGACACAACAAGAGAGATAAAAAAAAAGCACAGAAGCACACATTGATCCAGTAATCTGTTCTACATTAGATGGTAATAGCGGGTGAGCCGTCTTCTTTGGATGATGTCCCAGTTAACAGAACGCCAGACCAGGTGTACCTACTATGAAGATAAAAGAGAGAGAACAGAAAGTTAAAGCAGAAATGACAACACGTAATGCATAATTGAAGAACAGTAGAACTCTATAGAGTGAGAAAATTAGATCCTGACGTCCTCCAGTAGCCTAAGCCTATAGCAGTAAAACTATAAAGGTAGCTCAGAGTAACATGAGCCACTCTAGTTATAAGCTTTGTCAAAAAGGAAGGTTTTAAGATTAGTCTTAAAAGTAGACAGGGTGTCTGCTTCACGGACCAAAACTGGGAGTTGGTTCCACAGGAGAGGAGCCTGATAGCTAAAGGATCTGCCTCCCATTCTACTTTTAGAGACTCTAGGAACCACCAGCAGACCTGCAATCTGAGAGCGAAGTGCTCTGTTAGGAACATACGGGGTAATCAGAGCTCTGATATATGATGGAGCTTGATTATTAAGGGCTTTATACGTTAGAAGGAGAATTTTAAATTCTATTCTTGATTTAACAGGAAGCCAATGAAGGGAAGCTAAAATTGGAGAAATATGATCCCTCTTGTTGATTTTCATCAGAACTCTTGCTGCAGCATTTTGGATCAGCTGAAGACTTCAAACTGCATTTTGTGGACTTCCTGATAGTAAAGAATTACAATAGTCCAGCCTTGAAGTAACAAATGCATGGAATAGTTTTTCAGCATCACCCCTGGACAGAATGTTTCTAATTTTGGCCATATTCCTGAGGTGAAAAAAGGAAACTCTGGAAACCTGTTTAATATGGGATTTAAATGACATGTCTTGGTCGAAGACAACACCAAGATTTTTAACTTTATTTCCAGAGGCCAGAATGGATAATACAGGTAAGAGTTGGTAAGAGTCTTTCAGGGAGAAATTAAAAAGAACCACACAAGGCAGTATTATCAGTCCTTTATTATTTTTAGTTATGATAAATGATGCACTTAAAGAAATAGAAAATGAATTGGGTTGTTCATTGTTTGCCGATGACGGAGCTATTTGGAAACGTAGAAGGAATGTTAAATTTATTGTAGGGAAAGTCCAAAAAGCAATTCATAAGATTGAACAATGGTCTTACAAATGGAGTTTTAAATTTTCGGTAGATAAAACAAAAGTATTGCTTTTTACTCAGAAAAGAAATCAAGAAGTACAACTGAAGTTATATAATCAAGATTGTACTGTTCTCTCTATGTGTTTTGCTCTTGCGTGAACACAGATAAACAGCCAGCCAAACTCCTTATTCAAGAGCCAGGAAGTGAGCGGCTTGCTCCTTTATTATCTTCTTACACATTTAGTCAGCATTTCTGACTGCTTTGAATCCGGTGTAAAACTAGAAAAGAAAGATACAAAAAAATGGCTTAATAAACAGCCATGTAAATATCAGTATTAACGTATCAAAGTATCAGCTGCTTAATATTAACTCAACAGGTATTTTCACAGCTGGCTAGAGTATGTATGGATCAGCACCGGAGACAGTAGTTAAAAAAATTGGATATCATACAATATCAAGCATTGCGCTTAATAACAGGAGCAATAAGGACAACTTCAACATCAGCTTTACAGGTGGAAGTGGGTGAAATGCCGTTAGGACTGAGAAGAATACAACTGTCATTAAATTACTGGGTTAATTTGCAAGGACGCGATCAAGTCCATCCTACAAAGGTAACTTTACATTCTTGCAGTGAAAAAGAAGGTTCATAATAAGTCATTTGGTTGGACAATTATTCAGAAAGCAACAGAATTAGGATTAAATCATTGAAATATTAGTCCAACAGTACCATTATCAATAACA
This sequence comes from Fundulus heteroclitus, assembly GCF_011125445.2. Classification (NCBI taxonomy): domain Eukaryota; kingdom Metazoa; phylum Chordata; class Actinopteri; order Cyprinodontiformes; family Fundulidae; genus Fundulus; species Fundulus heteroclitus. Next base: position 1,279,526 of record NW_023396781.1, on the reverse strand, counting down.
CCACCATGGATTTTACCTGAAACAATAGTAGATTTAACAATATTGGAAAAGAAAAATAGAGATAAAATGTATATATGTAATTCTTTAATAGTGGAGGAATATATAGAACAGTTTTATAATTATGTAAAAATGTATACGGATGAATCAAAAAAATCAATTAGGAAAAACTGGAGTAGGTGTAATAATTCCAGTTTAAACTGCACATAGGGAAGAAATTAAATGAAGGAATATCTGTTTATACGGCAGAAATGATTGCATTATTAGTTGCTGTAGAATGGATTGAGGAAGTGAGACCATTAAGAGCTGTCATATGTTCAGATTCAAGTTCATCATTGATCAGTTTAAAAAGAAATCATTCAGAAAGCCGTCCAGATATCTTATTAGTAATTCAACAAATATTATATCATATTCAGATGATGGGGTTATCAGCTGTGTTTCTTTGGGTTCCTGCACATATAGGAGTGAAAGGTAATTAAATGGCTGATAAAAAGCTAAAGAGTCGATAAATAAAAGTAAGAGTGATTAAGAATAGACATGGGTAATTCAGAGGTTCAAAGTATTATGCTGCCATCTTGTGGTCAAAAATATTACCCGTTTTTATGACAAAATGACATCTTTGATGAAAATTAATTGACTTTCTTTAGGGTTTACACAATTGGTCCAAGAGACTTTTTTGTAGGGACTGAGAAGTTACATCTGCTTACCAAGTTTCATAATTCTCAGACAAAGCATGGCTTGGGGCTTACTGATTTAATGCGTTTTTAATGGTTTTCCACAAACCTGATTTTTGCAATGTGACAGCTCAGGCAAATATGCATATTTCATAAAACCTTTGATAACTTTTAACCCTCAAGGTCTCATCTCCACGCTGAAAAAATTTGAAAGTGATAGCTTAAAATGCCTAGGACTAGTTCGTTAAAGTTCGAGGCAAAAACCGTCAATATTTTACCCTTTGACCCAAAATGGCAGGCTTCCTGTGGGTTTTAGAGCATACCCACAATAGACTTTTTTTCATAACTTTAAAAAAGCTACCTAGGTAAAAAATTTCAGCTTTCTACGTGTTACGGTTTGGCCCAACTCACTCTAGTTGGCGCTGTTGAGCGGGTTTGCCACGCCCGCTTTCAATTACACTAAAATCATGCGATTTCTCACGGGGGACAATTTTGGGCAAAGTTTGGTGAGTTTTCATGCATGTTTAGGCCTCCAAAAAGCCGTTTCAAAAGTCCAAAGAATAAATAATAATAATAATAATAATAATAATAATAATAATAATAATAATAAAATCTGAAGTTACAATAGGCCTTCGCAGCGCTTAGCTGCTCGGGCCTAATAATAATAATTAAAGCCGCAAGCGGCGATGAGCGGCCCTCGCAGCCAAGCACCGCTGGGGTACGCGCACCGCCTGCCGCCAGCCACCGCAGAAGCTGTCACGCATTTCACGCGCACGTCCACCGGGCAATTCACACGAACCCGTTCGGCAGTGAAATCAGGAGCAGATCGGTTGATGCAGCAAGGAGATACAGCCGTTGAATAATGATATTGCATTTGGCCACCGGGCCGGACCAAATCGTTCGGCGGGCCGTACGTTTGACACCCCTGGTTTAAACATTAGTTTACTGGTTGAAATGCAGTTCAAAGTCTTCAGCTGATCCAAAATGCTGCAGCAAGAGTTACGGAGATAGTTTCCTGCCAAAAGGTTGTGAACAGAAAAGGTGTTGCACACAAATAAAACTTGTTTTGCACACAAAAAGATGTGTTTCACACAAAAGAAATTGTTTTGCAAACTGTCCGCCAACCTTGCACTCAAAATATCATTTATAAGTTTTCCTCCAGTACAAAATGGTCTCTGCACATACAAAACAGCCTCTGCTCGACTAAGAAACAATCCCACCCACGCTGCGGTAAATCTGTGCCAAAAGTCACGTGATGCATTAAGAGTTGTTGTTCAGACTTCCCGACATTGAGAAGAATTCAGTTATCTCTAAACTATTGGGCTAATTTACTAAATGATTGCATTATTAGGTGCTGTAGAATGGATTGAGGAAGTGAGACCATTAAGAGCTGTCATATGTTCAGATTCAAGTTCATCATTGATCAGTTTAAAAAGAAATCATTCAGAAAGCCGTCCAGATATCTTATTAGTAATTCAACAAATATTATACCATATTCAGATGATGGGGTTATCAACTGTGTTTCTTTGGGTTCCTGCACATATAGGAGTGAAAGGTAATTAAATGGCTGATAAGAAAGCTAAAGAGTCGATAAATAAAAGTAAGAGTGATTAAGAATAGACATGGGTAAATCAGAGGTTCAAAGTATTATGCTGCCATCTTGTGGTCAAAAATAATACCCGTTTTTATGACAAAATGACATCTTTGATGAAAATTAATTGACTTTTACATTCCTGCAGTGAAAAAGAAGGTTCATAATAAGTCATTTGGTTGGACAATTATTCAGAAAGCAACAGAATTAGGATTAAATCATTGAAATATTAGTCCAACAGTACCATTATCAATAACACCACCATGGATCTTACCTGAAACAATAGTAGATTTAACAATATTGGAAAAGAAAAATAGAGATAAAATGTATATATGTAATTCTTTAATAGTGGAGGAATATATAGAACAGTTTTATAATTATGTAAAAATGTTTACGGATGAATCAAAAAAATCAATTAGGACAAACTGGAGTAGGTGTAATAATTCCAGAGTTTAAACTGCATATAGGGAAGAAATTAAATGAAGGAATATCTGTTTATATGGCAGAAATGATTGCATTATTAGGTGCTGTAGAATGGATTGAGGAAGTGAGACCATTAAGAGCTGTCATATGTTCAGATTCAAGTTCATCATTGATCAGTTTAAAAAGAAATCATTCAGAAAGCCGTCCAGATATCTTATTAGTAATTCAACAAATATTATACCATATTCAGATGATGGGGTTATCAGCTGTGTTTCTTTGGGTTCCTGCACATATAGGAGTGAAAGGTAATTAAATGGCTGATAAGAAAGCTAAAGAGTCGATAAATAAAAGTAAGAGTGATTAAGAATAGACATGGGTAAATCAGAGGTTCAAAGTATTATGCTGCCATCTTGTGGTCAAAAATAATACCCGTTTTTATGACAAAATGACATCTTTGATGAAAATTAATTGACTTTCTTTAGGGTTTACACAATTGGTCCAAGAGACTTTTTTGTAGGGACTGAGAAGTTACATCTGCTTACCGAGTTTCATAATTCTTAGACAAAGCATGGCTTGGAGCTTACTGATTTAATGCGTTTTTAATGGTTTTCCACAAACCTGATTTTTGCAATGCGACAGCTCAGGCAAATATGCATATTTCATAAAACCTTTGATAACTTTTAACCCTCAAGGTCTCATCTCCACGCTGAAAAAATTTGAAAGTGATAGCTTAAAATGCCTAGGACTAGTTTGTTAAAGTTCGAGGCAAAAACCGTCAATATTTTACCCTTTGACCCAAAATGGCAGGCTTCCTGTGGGTTTTAGAGCATACCCACAATAGACTTTTTTTCATAACTTTAAAAAAGCTACCTAGGTAAAAAATTTCAGCTTTCTACGTGTTACGGTTTGGCCCAACTCACTCTAGTTGGCGCTGTTGAGCGGGTTTGCCACTCCCGCTTTCAATTACACTAAAATCATGCGATTTCTCACGGGGGACAATTTTGGGCAAAGTTTGGTGAGTTTTCATGCATGTTTAGGCCTCCAAAAAGCCGTTTCAAAAGTCCCAAGAATAAATTAAAGCCGCAAGCGGCGATGAGCGGCCCTCGCAGCCAAGCACCGCTGGGGTACGCGCACCGCTGGGGTACGCGCACCGCTGGGGTACGCGCACCGCCTGCCGCCAGCCACCGCAGAAGCTGTCACGCATTTTACGCGCACGTCCACCGGGCAATTCACACAAACCCGTTCGGCAGTGAAATCAGGTGCAGATCGGTTGATGCAGCAAGGAGATACAGCCGTTGAATAATGATATTGCATTTGGCCACCGGGCCGGACCAAATCGTTTGGCGGGCCGTACGTTTGACACCCCTGGTTTAAACATTAGTTTACTGGTTGAAATGCAGTTCAAAGTCTTCAGCTGATCCAAAATGCTGCAGCAAGAGTTATGGAGATAGTTTCCTGCCAAAAGGTTGTAAACAGAAAAGGTGTTGCACACAAATAAAACTTGTTTTGCACACAAAAAGATGTGTTTCACACAAAAGAAATTGTTTTGCAAACTGTCCGCCAACCTTGCACTCAAAATATCATTTATAAGTTTTCCTCCAGTACAAAATGGTCTCTGCACACACAAAACAGCCTCTGCTCGAGTAAGAAACAATCCCACCCACGCTGCGGTAAATTTGTGCCAAAAGTCACGTGATGCATTAAGAGTTGTTGTTCAGACTTCCCGACATTGAGAAGAATTCAGTTATCTCTAAACTATTGGGCTAATTTACTAAATGATTGCATTATTAGGTGCTGTAGAATGGATTGAGGAAGTGAGACCATTAAGAGCTGTCATATGTTCAGATTCAAGTTCATCATTGATCAGTTTAAAAAGAAATCATTCAGAAAGCCGTCCAGATATCTTATTAGTAATTCAACAAATATTATATCATATTCAGATGATGGGGTTATCAACTGTGTTTCTTTGGGTTCCTGCACATATAGGAGTGAAAGGTAATTAAATGGCTGATAAGAAAGCTAAAGAGTCGATAAATAAAAGTAAGAGTGATTAAGAATAGACATGGGTAAATCAGAGGTTCAAAGTATTATGCTGCCATCTTGTGGTCAAAAATATTACCCGTTTTTATGACAAAATGACACCTTTGATGAAAATTAATTGACTTTTACATTCCTGCAGTGAAAAAGAAGGTTCACAATAAGTCATTTGGTTGGACAATTATTCAGAAAGCAAGAGAATTAGGATTAAATCATTGAAATATTAGTCCAACAGTACCATTATCAATAACACCACCATGGATCTTACCTGAAACAATAGTAGATTTAACAATATTGGAAAAGAAAAATAGAGATAAAATGTATATATGTAATTCTTTAATAGTGGAGGAATATATAGAACAGTTTTATAATTATGTAAAAATGTATACGGATGAATCAAAAAAATCAATTAGGACAAACTGGAGTAGGTGTAATAATTCCAGAGTTTAAACTGCATATAGGGAAGAAATTAAATGAAGGAATATCTGTTTATACGGCAGAAATGATTGCATTATTAGGTGCTGTAGAATGGATTGAGGAAGTGAGACCATTAAGAGCTGTCATATGTTCAGATTCAAGTTCATCATTGATCAGTTTAAAAAGAAATCATTCAGAAAGCCGTCCAGATATCTTATTAGTAATTCAACAAATATTATATCATATTCAGATGATGGGGTTATCAGCTGTGTTTCTTTGGGTTCCTGCACATATAGGAGTGAAAGGTAATTAAATGGCTGATAAGAAAGCTAAAGAGTCGATAAATAAAAGTAAGAGTGATTAAGAATAGACATGGGTAAATCAGAGGTTCAAAGTATTATGCTGCCATCTTGTGGTCAAAAATAATACCCGCTTTTATGACAAAATGACATCTTTGATGAAAATTAATTGACTTTCTTTAGGGTTTACACAATTGGTCCAAGAGACTTTTTTGTAGGGACTGAGAAGATACATCTGCTTACCAAGTTTCATAATTCTCAGACAAAGCATGGCTTGGGGCTTACTGATTTAATGCGTTTTTAATGGTTTTCCACAAACCTGATTTTTGCAATGTGACAGCTCAGGCAAATATGCATATTTCATAAAACCTTTGATAACTTTTAACCCTCAAGGTCTCATCTCCACGCTGAAAAAATTTGAAAGTGATAGCTTAAAATGCCTAGGACTAGTTCGTTAAAGTTTGAGGCAAAAACCGTCAATATTTTACCCTTTGACCCAAAATGGCAGGCTTCCTGTGGGTTTTAGAGCATACCCACAATAGACTTTTTTTCATAACTTTAAGAAAGCTACCTAGGTAAAAAATTTCAGCTTTCTACGTGTTACGGTTTGGCCCAACTCACTCTAGTTGGCGCTGTTGAGCGGGTTTGCCACGCCCGCTTTCAATTACACTAAAATCATGCGATTTCTCACGGGGGACAATTTTGGGCAAAGTTTGGTGAGTTTTCATGCATGTTTAGGCCTCCAAAAAGCCGTTTCAAAAGTCCCAAGAATAAATAATAATAATAATAATAATAATAAAATCTGCAGTTACAATAGGCCTTCGCAGCGCTTAGCTGCTCGGGCCTAATAATAATAATAATAATAATAATAATAATAAAATCTGCAGTTACAATAGGCCTTCGCAGCGCTTAGCTGCTCGGGCCTAATAATAATAATAATAATAATAATAAAATCTGCAGTTACAATAGGCCTTCGCAGCGCTTAGCTGCTCGGGCCTAATAATAATAATAATAATAATAATAAAATCTGCAGTTACAATAGGCCTTCGCAGCGCTTAGCTGCTCGGGCCTAATAATAATAATAAAATCTGCAGTTACAATAGGCCTTCGCAGCGCTTAGCTGCTCGGGCCTAATAATAATAATAATAAAATCTGCAGTTACAATAGGCCTTCGCAGTGCTTAGCTGCTCGGGCCTAATAATAATAATAATAATAATAAAATCTGCAGTTACAATAGGCCTTCGCAGCGCTTAGCTGCTCGGGCCTAATAATAATAATAATAATAATAAAATCTGCAGTTACAATAGGCCTTCGCAGCGCTTAGCTGCTCGGGCCTAATTAAAGCCGCAAGCGGCGATGAGCGGCCCTCGCAGCCAAGCACCGCTGGGGTACGCGCACCGCCTCCCTCCAGCCACCGCAGAAGCTGTCACGCATTTTCCCTGCCCGTCCACCGGGCGATTCACACGAACCCGTATGGCGGCGCTCCCCCCCCTCCCCCCACCCGACTCACAAAAAATCAGGTGCAGATCGGTCGATGCAGCGAGGAGATACAATCGTTCGGCGGGCCGTACGTTTGACACCCCTGGTTTAAACATTATTTTACTGGTTGAAATGCAGTTAAAAGTCTTCAGCTGAAAGGTTGTACACAAAAAAGGTGTTGCACACAAATAAAACTTGTTTTGCACACAAAAAGATATGTTTCACACAAAAAAAATTGTTTTGCAAACTGTCCGCCTACCTTGCGCTCAAAATATCATTTATAAGTTTTCCTCGAGTACAAAATGGTCTCTGCTCGCACAAAACAGCCTCTGCTCGACTACGATACAATCCCACCCACGCTGCGGTAAATTTGTGCCAAAAGTCACGTGATGCATTAAGAGTTGTTGTTGTTCAGACTTCCCGACATTGAGAAGAATTCAGTTATCTCTAAACTATTGGGCTAATTTACAGGGTCATAGTGAAGATCATCCACCACAGAGCACTTTAACATCTTGTTGGGAAATGGAGAACAGGGAGAGAAGAAGCTTTGGGTAGACAGTTAGACAAAAAGCAATGGAATTAGAATTAACTGATTTAATGTTCAGTTCAACAGTACCACTGACAGCAGTACAACCTTGGATACTACCTGAAGCTAAAGTAGATCTAACAATATTACGAAAGGGAAATAAGGTCAGGGTTTTTTTTTTTTAATTCAAATACAATACAGGAATATATTAATATTTACTAGTTTCATTCAGATCTACACAGATGCATCAAAAAAGTTTAGATAACAAGATAGGAGTATCTTTTATTGTTCCAGAGTTTCATATTACAGTAGGAAAGAGGACAAGTAATAATATATCAGTATACACAAGAGAAATGTTAGCAATTTTGTTTGCAATGCAATGGGTAGAAGAAATAAGACCTCTGAGAGTGATTATTTGTTCAGATTCATCTTCATCACTAATCAGTTTACCGATAAAACACTCAGACAGTAGACCAGATATTTTGATAGAAATACAGCAAACATTATACAGAATTCAAATGATGGACATTACAGTCATATTTTTTTGGGTACCAGCACACATGGGAGTTAAAGGAAATGAAATGGCAGATAAGGCTGCAAAGGAGGCTACAACAAGAAAAGACATTGATGTGTCAGTTAAAATTAGTAAGCTGGAAATAAAGAGCATAATTAAACAGAAGATGAAGGAAAGGTGGCAAAAGCAATGGGAGGAAGAGAGGAACAGAAGATGGTTTTACATGATCCAGAGGAGAGTGGGAAAAATGAGATGGGCAGGGAAGAACATAGGAGAAGAAACAATTATATCAGGACTTAGATTTGGGCACACAGGATTAAATAATACATTATTCTAAATAGGTAAACATAACAATGGCAGATGTGAATATTGTGAGCAACAAGAGACAGTTGAACACGTTATGGTATACTGTAGGAAGTACGAAAGAGAAAGGAGAGAAATGGTCCAAAATCTAAAAAGGAAAAGAATACAATTTGATTTAATAGAAATACTTAGAAAAACTCCAGAGATAATTGTTATGTGATTATTTTTCATTATCTTAGATTAATAAATGTAATTGAGAAGATTTAAAATCTTTTTTTGGTTTTGTTTATATTGTTTTGTTAATTTGATTGTGACTTGTTTTGTTTAGTATAAATAAGAAGTGGCCATTCTGATCCACACTCCATACCAGTTGGTGGCGGTAATGCACCATTTGGTTGCGTGCCAACCGCCAAAAAAAATCCATAAAGAAAAAGAAGAAGCAGAAGACTTCCCGACAGCAGGAGGCGCACCTGAAAAAAACTGAAAGGCGCCGGTTTGGCTGAGGAAGAAAGACGTGATATCACAGCTAACAGCAGGGACGTGCAGAGGGGGGCGGGGGGCTTGGTCACCTGCCCCTTTGCCCCTTGATGCCCAAAGTGCCCTTTTGTCAGTGTTTTTTTTATGTGTGTGTGTGTGTGCATGTCCAAAATAAAAATAATTTAGATCTAAATTGCCACAGTTACCGTGGCACGGTTACATGATCCACATAACGTGCCTCACTTTTCCCTTCTTCTCCTCTCGCAGCTCCGCGGCTGCTGCTGCCGCTGTCTGACTGCCTGCCCCTTTAAATCGGCAGCACACGTGACTGTGCTCTGTGCATTTTTTTAAACTTAACTCTCATTGGTTGTACTGCCTTAAATCCCGCCTTTCCTCTTTCTTTCTGATTTCTAGCGCGTGTGTGCGTGCTTATTTGCTTGGAGCGCAAGATTTAAATTTCAATTCATACAGGTATACTGCCGTGACCTCAATTAATACTTGACAACAAACTAGTCCCAGTTAAAGGTATACTATGCAACCAGGGTTGATTTTCCAGCGAGGCTCCCCCCAGGGGGCGAAAGTAAAAGTGCATTGTCGTGAAGGTGCTCAGCTGTTCTCCTGATTTCTCCATCACGCCAGGTGCGGTTGTTTGTAGGTGGGGTTGTATTTCCCCTATCCCCAACCCTAACATACATAAATTTCCCTCGACAGACACAAATATCCTAAAGTTAGTATATTACAGTTATTATCCATTATGCACTTACCAAATATGACTTCAAACAGATTTAAAGTCCTGAATTGCTACTTTCCATTCCAGCCCACAAAGTTGTACTGCCATAGTCCATGATGAAGAACATCATACATCTCGTGGCCTCATCCACAGTCCTCCCACCAATGTCTGACACTGCTGTGACCTAAGGGGGAACAAAAACAGTTCAAAGCTAATTCATTGTTATAGCTCACAGGAGTAAACACGATGCAAAGACAAACTCTGGGTCTAGATTATTTTCATTGTTGATTAATCTATTGATTATTTTAAACAATTAATTGATTGGTTGCTATAATAACAAAATGTTACAAAATTTTGAAAAATGTCAGTGTTTCCCAAATCTCTTGTTCTGTCAACAAAACATGGAGATACTCAGTTTATTGCCATAAATGAGCAAAGAAAACAGAAATATTCACATTTATGAAGCTGAAATCAGAGACGTAGGACTCTTTTGTTGGGTGTTCACGTCAGTAATAAGCTGGACTGGACTCATAACACCGACGCTCTGCATAAGAAGGGCCAGAGCCGCCTCCACCTCCTGAGGAGGCTGAGTTCCTTTGGAGTGAGCAGGCCCCTGCTTAAGACTTTTTATGACTCTGTGGTGGCCTCAGCCCTTCTCTACGCTGTCGTCTGCTGGGCTCCAGGCAGCGCAGAACGAGACAGAATGAGGCTGAATAAGCTGGTGAGGAAGGCCACTTCTGTCCTGGGCTGCACTCTGGACTCAGCGGAGGAAGTAGCTGAGAGGAGGGTGTTGTCCAAGTTCACATCCATCATGGACAACACCTTCCACCCCCTGCACCAGACTGTAGAGCAGCTGAGCAGCTCCTTTAGTGCCAGACTTAGACACCCTGTCTGTAAAAAGGAGCGCTACCGCAAGTCATTCATTCCTGCTGCTATCAGAATATACAGTGCTGCACTGTAACTGTAACCAATGTGCAATAATCTAATTCACTGTGCGATAACCCGTGCAATAATCCTGAAAGAAGTGACTTCTGCTGCTATCAGTAACTGTAACCACAACTGTTATAACTTTGGGCAATAACTAATGTGCAATAATCTATTTAATACACTGTGCTATAACCTGTCCAATGATCCAAAGAACTTCTGCTGCTATCACCAGGTATATATGTCAGTACATATGTATGTGTGCATATATATATGTATGTGTGCATATATATATATATATATATATATATATATATATATATATATATATATATATATATATATATATATATATATATATATATATATATGGTTGGACAATGAAACTGAAACAACTCTCATTTTAGTGTGGGAGGTTTCATGGCTAAATTGGACCAGCCTGGTGGCCAATCTCCATTAATTGCACATTGAACCAATAAGAGCAGAGTGTAAGGGTCCAATTAGCAGGGTAAGAGCACAGTTTTGCTCTAAATATTGCAATGCACACAACATTATGGGTGACATACCAGAGTTCAAAAGAGGACAAATTGTTGGTGCACATCTTGCTGGCGCATCTGTGACCAAGACAGCAAGTCTTTGTGATGTATCAAGAGCCACGGTATCCAGGGTAATGTCAGCATACCACCAAGAAGAACGAACCACATCCAACAGGATTAACTGTGGACGCAAGAGGAAGCTGTCTGAAAGGGATGTTGGGGTGCTTACCCGGATTGTATCCAAAAAACATAAAACCACGGCTCCCCAAATCACGGCAGAACTAAATGTGCACCTCAACTCTCCTGTTTCTACCAAAACTGTCCGTCGGGAGCTCTACAGGGTCAATATACACGGTCGGATTCAGAGTGTCTGAAAACATAAAGTACATTTTGCTGCATTGACGTGTATTCTCTCTGAGCGCAGCTTGGTCTGACCTAAGATGGCCGCTCTGTCGGCACGCCTCTCACCCGACGATGGGGCGTCTACGTCATGGGTTAAAGCAAAAATAATCAGTTTGACTGAAAAATATTTCTAGTCAGCCCATATATTCCCGGGACCGTGGAAATAATGCCACATTAGTTACCTCACTTGCTTATTGTGCAGAGTCAACTTTAACCATATCTGGTAGTTTTACAATATCCACTGACCATTCATGTCTCTGTCCCACCTTTCAGCTTCAGAGCCTTGGTGTCTTCCTGGACAGCCTCCCATCCTCTCCTCCACTGTCCACATCCATAACATCACCTGGTTAACTTTCATATCGGCAACATCAAGTTCTTCCTCAACACTTTAGCCAAACTGGTCCACAGTCCACTTTACACTTTCCGCTCCCTTCCCTCCCTGTCCTCCAGAAAACCTCCATAAACTACAACTAGTACAAAAGACAGCAATTTACATCTTTACATCATCTACTTCACATCTGAACATTACCTCCACTGGCTCCCTGTCACCTTCAGTATAAATTAATCATATGAACAAACAAGGCCAACCACAACCTGGACAATGCAGGACACATAACCAACACTATGATGTCATACATTTTAGTTTAACACAGATCGCACATTACAATAATCACTTTCTACTTTGCCCGTTATTGCACAGCAATTAATTATCACAACTCATGAGTTTATAAAAAGGCATTAACTTTTTTGAATTTTAATAAAACAGATATATTTTAGCCCTGTGACTGGCAACCTGTCCAGGATGGACGAGCCCCCACCCCCCACGACCCTGTGTGACGCCGAGCTGCGTTTCCCCATCAGATACGGCTTGACGTCACACCTGTCGGGAAAAGCCGGTATAAATCGATGAAGGATGGGATGTTAATTTTTTAAAAAGTTTAATAAAATTGCTCAAAGTTTATCAGAAAAAAACATAACTTGCTTTTAAATATGGACATTTTTAATAAGCAAAATGTTAATGTATTTCGTAAAGTAATTGTTGAAGGTAATCTTGGCTGCAGTACTCTGTTTGGCAGGTGTTTTGGGGTTGGAGTAAAATGAGTCCATAGATCCACAGACAGGAGGCTTGTTCAGTGGTTTCTAGTACGACTTGCTTCTACAGTGTCGTTCCACTGCGTGTAAAAATAAAAACAACTTCATAAAAGCTCTCTGAGAATCACCTCTGGCCTCACCCAGTTAGAACCCGCTCTCCAGTCCATGTTGTAGCTGCAGTTTTTTTTTACGTTGTTTCCTTAATAATCTGTACACATCAAAATCCTTGTCATTTTATTAAGAGTGTCGTGGTGCGCAGCGGCTCATCAGGTGGAGCTGCTGCATATTGACTGATAGCCGCTCTGACTGCAGCTCTGCCTTCTTTTGTTCAGAAAAGCGCAGGTGAAATTAATTAATTTATTATTTTACTTTTTCCAAATCGGACCCAGTCAAATGCGGGACAAAAGCGCGTCATGGTAAATTAGCCTTTACTCTTCGAATTTTAAATAAAGCGTTACAGCGAATAATGAGGAGGTCCCTGATTGGTTTATCAGCTAAGTTGCTGGAAGCCAGTGAATACACGCTGAAAGGTGACATGGCCACAGGTGGAAATAATTCATTAATTAACTGGAGCAGCGACAGTGTGTCTGAAAAAATTTTAAATCCTAGTTGGGAAAAAGGAAAAAAGAATTTAAAATCTTCTGGTTGGGATATTGAAAATATTATAAAAGAATTTGATTTAGATTATATAAATATTAGCCAAACAGTCCCTCTTTCACCAGTTCATCCATCTTTATTTTCTAATAGTATTGTTGATTTAACCTTGTTGAAGGAAAGGGAAAAAGGAAACTATTTAGATTTTAGTTCAATACAATCATATTTAGACAATAACTATTATGGATATATTCAAGTTTTTACAGATGCTTCAAAAAACTCAAATAACAATAATGGGGTGTCATTTATTGTTCCAGAATTTAATATTAAGAAATGTAAAAGAATTTCTGATGGAGTATCAGTTTATACAGGAGAGATGATGGGAATTATTGTAGCTTTAGAATGGATTGAGGAAGTTCGTCCTTTGAGAAGCATAATTTGTTCCGATTCAAGTTCATCATTATATTCAATAAAAAATAATCATTCTACTAGTAGATCAGACCTTTTATTAGAGATTCAGTTATTAAGGTATAGAATTCAGGCAATGGGTTTAGTAGTTATTTTTACATGGATACCATCCCATATAGGAATAAAAGGAAATGAGTTAGCAGACATATATGCAAAAAAAAGCTACAAAAAAATATTAATATTGATATAGTGGTAACATTTAGTAAGGAAGAAATTAAATCTATTATTAAACGAAAGGTTAAGGAAAGATGGCAGAAGCTGTGGGAAGAAGATAGAACCGGAAGATGGCTTTATAGTATTCAAAGGAAAGTTGGTGCAATGAGGATAACAGGAAGGAATAGAAAAGAGGAAACAATTATATCTAGATTACGTTTCGGACATACAGGGTTAAATGGAAATCTATTTAAAATGAGAAAACATCCAACAGGAGTTTGTGACTTTTGTTATCAAGAGGAGACGGTGGAGCATGTTTTGTTGGTTTGTTATAAATATTCTATAGAGAGAAGAGAATTATTACGTCAATTACAAGAAAATAAATTACAGTTAAATTTAAAAGATATTTTGGGAAAAATTTCTAATTCTGAGTATTTTGGTTATTTGATAAGATACCTTAAGAAAACAAAATTGATAGAAAGGATATAAGTATATTTATGTAATTATTATTATTATTATATTTTTATTTATTTATTTATCTAGTTATTTATTTTTTGTGGGAGAATATATATACATAGCATCCCGATCCACACTCCACTCTAGTAGATGGCGGTAATGCACATCATTAAGTTGCTTGCCAACCGCCATAAAACAAGAAGAAGAAGAAGAAGAAGAAGAAGAAGACAGTGTGTCTGTCGACAGAAACGCTTACCGAGGGAAGTTGTTGTCAGATGGTCAATCCGCTCCACTTCCTGACTTGCTGGTTCGCATAAACCCAAAGAAAACCTTTGACCACCACTACTTTCATTCATGCATCTGTGGCCAATTTGAGATGTTCTTCCAAAAGTTATGATTGAACACCGATCATAACTTTTGGTCTACGTATACATGTCTGTGCTGGTAGCCAACGCAGAGCCATAGAGAGAAAGGCTCTGAGCCAGCGGAACCCGGATGTAAACAAGAGCCTTGCTCGCTAGCCTTAAGGCGCTAGCATTAGCACTAATAGTAGCGCCTTAAGGCACTAGAATTAGCCGCAGAACTGAGACTGCTCATCCCACCTCAAGGTGTGGTGGGGGATATTACACTACATGCATATATAATCCTAACAGCCTTACCTGTTTTTCTGCTTCCCCTCCTAAATTCTCCAATGTGTGGTGCTAATGTTGTTAGCTGTGACATCACGCGCTTCTTCCTCAGGCAAACGGACACGTTTCAGATTGTTGGAGTGCACCCCCTGCTGTTGGGAAGTCTTCTTCTCTTGTTCTTTATGAATTTTTCTCACATATGTTCAACTGTCTGTTGTTCCTCACAATATTCACATCTGCAAGTGTTATGCTTCCCTATTTTGAATAATGTACCATTTAATCCTGTGTAGGCAATTCTAAGTCTTGATATAAGATAAGATAGTCTTTATTGATCTCACATTGGAGAAATTCACTTGTCACATCGGCTCAATAGTCAGTCAATAGTCAGCAGTAGAAAAGGGTGCATCAGTTATATACAGTGTATCTTCCTATATACAGTGGAACAAAAAGAAAATGAGAAAAAAAAATAAGAATTAAAAAAATACAAAAGAAATCAGAGTAGGCAGGTGATGTCATGTACACTTCCCGGTTATATACACACACACACACACACACACACATATATATATATATATATATATATATATATATATATATATATATATATATATATATATATATATATATATATATATATATATACCTACATACACATGTACTAACATATATTTACTTGGTGATAGCAGCAGAAGTTCTTCCGGATCATTGCACAGGTTATAGCACAGTGTATTAAATAGATTATTGCACATTATTTATTGCCCAAAGTTATAACAGTTGTGGTTATATAGAACAGATTGCTGGATCAATGTGTGCTTCTGTGCTTTTTTGTCTGTCTTGTTGTGTCTCTGCTCTGTCTTCTGTAACCCCCAGTGGGTCGAGGCAGATGACCGTTCATACTGAGCCCGGTCCTGCTGGAGGTTTTTCCTTCCCGTTAATGGGGAGTTTCTTTACCCGCTGTCGCTTCATGCTTGCTCAGTATGAGGATCGCTGCAAAGCCATGGACAATGCAAACGACTGCATTCTGTTAGCTGTGGCATCATCCAGGGAAGACAGATCACCCGCTACTACCATCTAACGTAGAACAGATTACTGGATCAATGTGTGCTTTTGTGCTGTTTTTGTCTGTCTTGTTGTGTCTGTGCTCTGTCTTCTGTAACCCCCAGTCGATGGAGGCAGATGACCGTTCATACTGAGCCCGGTTCTGCTGGAGGTTTTTCCTTCCCGTTAATGGGGAGTTTTTTTCCCCCCTGTCGCTTCATGCTTGCACAGTATGAGGGATTGCTGCAAAGCCATGGACAATGCAGACGACTCTCCGTGTGGCTCTACGCTTCTTCAGGAGAGAATGCTACTTGTCAAGACTTTGATGCAATGAACTGGTTCCCTTATATAGGATTTTTTGACCAATATGTATAATCTGACCCCCATCTTAGGGGACAGGCTCGTTTTTTTGACACTATGGTGTAATTTTTGGCCAACTTTGAAAATTCCTGGAGGCCAAACCAAAGCTCACAGGTTCACGGGGCATGGCTCAAAAAATAGTCTCATCCATTGACAGCCAGATGCCTGTGGACCCACCGTGACCCCGTGACAGCCCACCAAAGAGGGCAAAGTTCACCCGAAAAAATCTCATTGATTTACATTGGTTAGACCTGGTTAGGGTAAAAAAAAAGGTGCAATCTGTGACAAATGTTATAAAAAAATACATTGATTTACAGTGGTTAGACCTGGTTAGGGTAAAAAAAGGTGCAATCTGTGACAAATGTTATAAAAAATACATTGATTTACATTGGTTAGACCTGGTCAGGGTAAAAAAAGGCGCAAGCTGTGACAAATGGTAAAAAGCAAGCCAGGGTCCAGGGGGGGGGGGGGGACTGGAGGCTCTCCAGCCCCACAGCAGTGCACCAAAAGCCCGCATGGATGTGCGCTCTGACCCATGGAAGAACTGGGGCTCCAGCCTGGAGGTTCCCCAGCAGCCTGGAGGTCCTCCAGCCCAACAGCAGCGCACCAAAAGCCCGCATGGATGTGCGCTTTGACACCTGGAAGAACCAGGGCTCCAGCCTGGAGGTTCTCCAGCAGCCTAGAGGTCCTCCAGGCCCACAGCAGCACACTCAAAGCCGGCATGGATGTGTGCTCTGACCCCTGGAAGAACCAGGGCTCCAGCCTGGAGGTTCTTCAGCAGCCTGGAGGTCTTCCAGCCCCACAGCAGCACACTCAAAGCCGGCATGGATGTGCGCTCTTACCCCTGGAGGAACCAGGGACCCAGCCTGGAGGTCCTCCAGGCCCACAGCAGCACACTCAAAGCCGGCATGGATGTGCGCTCTGACCCCTGGAAGAACTAGGGCTCCAGCCTGGAGGTTCCCCAGCAGCCTGGAGGTCCTCCAGCCCAACAGCAGCGCACCAAAAGCCCGCAAGGATGTGCGCTCTGACCCCTGGAAGAACCAGGGTTCCAGCCTGGAGGTTCTCCAGCAGCCTGGAGGTCCTCCAGGCCCACAGCAGCACACTCAAAGCCGGCATGGATGTGCGCTCTGACCCCTGGAAGAACCAGGGCTCCAGCCTGGAGGTTCTCCAGCAGCCTGGAGGTCTTCCAGCCCCACAGCAGCACACTCAAAGCCGGCATGGATGTGCGCTCTGACCCCTGGAAGAACCAGGGCTCCAGCCTGGAGGTTCTCCAGCCTCCAGGGCTCCAGGCTGGTTCGCTCCACACCCAGCATGGAGCTATCAGCAGCAGCATCCGCCCAGCCCGGTTCTCCAGGGCTCCAGGCTGGTTCGCTCCACACCCAGCATGGAGCTATCAGCAGCAGCATCCGCCCAGCCCGGTTCTCCAGGGCTCCAGGCTGGTTCGCTCCACACCCAGCATGGAGCTATCAGCAGCAGCATCCGCCCAGCCCGGTTCTCCAGGGCTCCAGGCTGGTTCGCTCCACACCCAGCATGGAGCTATCAGCAGCAGCAGCATCTGCCCAGCCCGGTTCTCCAGGGCACCAGCCTGGTTCGCTCCACACCCAGCATGGAGCTCTCCGCATCAGCCCCTGCTACCAGCAACCAGGCCCGGGGACCACCACACACCCATGGACCCTGGAGCATCAACCTCCATAACCTTCACCTCCAGTTGAACCGTGGTACCCACTCTTAAGCACCCCTACCCAGGTATAAATCATTAAACCAAACAGCAAAGTGCTCGTGCCCCTGGTATGGCAGGAAGAAATCCGTGCCCCTGGTATAGCAGAGCTCCAGTGGGGCAGGGGGAAATCCCGCTGCTGCAGGCCCAGCCCGAGGCCCTCTCCTCGGGCTACTCTTTGACACCGCTCCCCTCCGTGCCTCTGGTTCTCAACACTTAGAATTATTTTCCTCTTTCGCGCACCTGGTATAGCAGAGCTCCAGCAGGACAGGGGGAATTCCCGCTGCTGCAGGCCCAGCCCGAGGCCCTCTCCTCATTCTACTCTCTGACACCTCTCCCCTCCATGCCTCTGGTTCTAAACACTTAGAATTTTTTCAGTCTTTCGTGCCCCTGGTATGGCTGTTCCATTTTCAGGGGAAATAGCTTCAGACCTCGCAGGACACTCAGCTAAGAGCATCGAGGGGGTCGTGGTGAAGCAGTGACTGGGAGTGAATCCTTAGCCCCGAGTGCGAGCTTTTTAAATATGCTATCGCTCGCGTCCTTCCTTGCATGTGGTTTCCATTCTCTTGGTTTGTTTTTCAAGACGGGTTTAGGTATCTGTTTACCCTATGTCCTGCGAATCACATTAGTGATCGCAGCCATGCACCACCACCGACAGAGTTGAGAAATAGCTTTCAATCTGTCAATCCTTTCCGTGTCTGGGCTGGGCCGTGTGTACTTAGACTTTCATGGCTTAATCTTTGAAACAAGCATATGCTACTTGCAGGATCAACCAGGTAGCCCTCCAGAACCCGGCACGCGCCGGGCTCGTAGGCAGAGCAAGGGTGGGGAGGGCGTGGGAACTGGGCGGAGGCCATGGTCCTCCGTAGTCCGGGGCGCCCCGAGCCCTAGTCGATTGGCTTGCGGGCGGACAGCCGCATGTGGCTCGATCGGATGGTAAGAGAAAACCTTGTTTCCCAAGCGCACCGCCAGCGCGGGCCAGGAGGCCGGGACCGGGGGACGTGCGCTCAGCGGCGGAGGCTTGGTGCGGGACCACTGGGTCAGACGGGTCGTCTCAGTCTCGCTACCAAGCGTGCTGCCCACTACGGAGGGATAAGCACAGTCGCACGCAACCCCCGCTGTGGTCTGGAGTCGGGCCTGCAGGATGGAGGAACCGACCGCGAAGCGCCGGTGACGGGCACCGGGGCAGACGGAGGCCCTCCTGTGGCAGGCTACGTTTGCAGATCGGTCTGGGTGAAGAAGATGGGCCCTGGAAGTGTTGAAAGACTTAGAAATATTTCCCATTAGAGCTTGTCGAAAACCTCGCTCCTACATATCTGTGGAAGGGGTTTTCTAACCTCCACATGCTGCATGGATGTCCCAGCTGCAGCAGCCTGCTCTGGGTCTCCTAACCTCCACATGCAGCATGGAGCTCCCAGCAGCATGAGCCTGCTCTGGGTCTCCTCCACTCCACATGCTGCATGGATGTCCCAGCAGCAGCAGCCTGCTCTGGGTCTCCTAACCTCCACATGCAGCATGGAGCTCCCAGCAGCATGAGCCTGCTCTGGTTCTAATCCCCTCCACATGCAGCATGGATGTCCCAGCAGCAGCAGCAGCCTGCTCTGGGTCTCCTAACCTCCACATGCAGCATCGATGTCCCAGCCTGCTCTGGGTCTCCTCCACTCCACATGCTGCATGGATGTCCCAGCAGCAGCAGCCTGCTCTGGGTCTCCTAACCAATCTGTACAATCTGATTGATTTTGACTTTGTAAAGCGCCTTGAGATGACATGTTTCATTAATTGGCGCTATATAAATAACATTGAATTGCATCATCTCTTTAGACCAAGTAAACTATCACATTTTATGAGACAGTTATCTCATTTTAAATATATAATCATCTAACGTTATTACTCTTAGCAAGTTAAAGCTCCATAATAATTTTAGACGAGGTTTTAGTTCCACTCTTTTATTATGCGCATCCAGGCTACCTATAAATATAAAGTATGGCATGCCAAAAAACATTTTCAACAAAAGGCAATTTTAGTAATTGCCTTGCAATTTTATATCTAAGCATTAAAAATGATAATATTTCACCAATTTTCACAGCAAGATGGAAATAACGACTATCCAACATTTTAAGATTTTGTAAAAACTTTTTTTCTTTTTTTACCTACCTTTTGAAATTAATACTTGTTTCTACTTCTCCAAAATTATACTTCAAGAAAACTATTGTGCTGTCCTCGGGCCATATGCAGCTAGACAGCTAGGACAAAAGTTCCCCACACAAAGCTTCCTTTTCTTGCGTTTTCTGAATAACCTTTATTCACAAATCTGGCTTTAAACATTCTTTTTGTAAAAAGACGAATATTTTCCAAGGCAGAAGCGTGTAGAACAAATTCAACTTCAACAGGTGAGAGCACTCACTTTCTCACGTAATTCACATACAGATCTAACAAAGTTGTGATGTCTCACTCTGATTAAATATGAACCCAAAACGTTTCTAACTGTTTTTACCATGGATTTCCTCTGACTAAGAATTAATTAATATCTTATTTATGTAATGTATTCACGACATGAATTCCTTGCTGTCTTAACAAAAGGCAGAACGACTATAACCTTACTTTCTATAATTATTACAGGTTCTGCTGAGATGTCAAATTCTGGAGAGTGCTTAGACACCCTGACACACAAATATGGATTAACTTTATTTCATGTGCACTCTGAACTTGTTTTAGTTGATTTAGTTTTCTTGATGTACTGTAGAGCGTGATGAGGTCTGTTGTGGTATTGTGTGCACTGGATTGAGGGGAGAGTTGGTGTTGTCTGTCAAACCCAATCTTCTTAAGCTGCAAATTCAGTAAAGTTACAAGATTTCTTGCAACCTCTCATATGGAACTAGTCTAAAAAATAAATTATGCATTTTATTGTAAATATAAAATACTTAAAAACAAGATAAACATAGAGTATACAAATGTTTACAAATAATTATAAACATTGTTTTGCTTTGAGTCAAGCTCCAGAAAAATATTTTACAATTCTTTTTAAATCTTTATTGTGCTCCGCTCCGGCCTACTGCCGACCGCAGGGGTTGGCGCACCGCCGGCCGCCAGCCACGGCAGAAGCTGTCACGCATTTTCCCCGCCTGTCCACCGGGCAATACACACGAAGGCATTGAGCAGCGTTCCCCCACGACTTGCAAAATATCTGGTGCAGATCAGTTGATGCAGCGATGCATTTGGCCACCGGAGGCAATGGCGACCCACCAGCTTAAAATCTGTGTATTGACATCTTAAAAATGGTCTTATAGCTTAAAAGATCATCCTGTTTTGGTTGATTTTGTAGCCGAATAGAAGAGATATTCTTAAAGCATTAAATAAGCCTTTTGACTTTTAAAAATGTTGTCCTTTTAAGGTAATTTTAAGTTACTTTTTATTAAATTTGTCAATATCCTATGGAGGTCTGGACATATGGCAGCAGCGTTTCAGGTGACTTCGCCTCACCGCCACGCCGCCCTGCTCCATGGAATCCAGTTGGGCCTGGAATCCACAACACACCAACATGTCTTCTGTCTGTGGACACAGTTTCATGTTGATTAGCTCAGAGGGGTAACATACAGTTTACAGCAAAACATGACACTTCCTGTTGTCAGGGGGCGTGGCCTAAATTATGTCATCATTTGATCATTGGATATTGTAGAAGATCCGATGATGATCAATCACGGAAAGTTTGGTGCGCCTGTGTTTTTCTGTGTAGGAGATATAACACTTTTATTTTTTGTTGCGAATAGGTGAACTTTGACCCCTGCTAACGCCCCTTCAGCATGCTCAAAAAAAAGTTATCAAAACCGTTTTGTTAACTTTTAATTGGCCACGCCTTATGATCAGACTGCCTGAGTTTCAAGCCGCTCGCTCAAAATCTCTAGGACGAGTTTGATCAAATACCAATGCTATAAACGTCAAAAATTAGGTCAAATTACGACCTTAAATCTAAAATGGCCAACTTCCTGTGATACTTGCACTATGACATTAATTGTAAATTCTGAGCGTCTTGTTGAGCTCTGCAACTGTACCAAATCTCATATCTCTATGATGAAGTAAGTGAATAGCAAAGGGTCCTTTGAAAAGTTAATAATAACTTTCAATATTTAAGTTGTTTATGTTTTAACAATCAGAGTCAATAAAGCAAGCACATACAGAAACATATTGTGCGGTTACAAAGTCATGACACAAACGTAAGATGAAAGGTATGCTGTGCGAAGGTGGAGACCGGGTGGGGGTGAAGAAAGCTCAGATGAGGAGAAGTTGCACACATCAAGCATCAAGCCAAACTTTATAAAGGGTGGAGGAGATGAGACCGCTGCCGTTAGGCTGGGAAGGAGGCGCATAACCAGGATATTGGCTGAGCAGGTGAGATAAAGACAGTTATAGTTAGAATTTACACATTAGTTTAATTTATGTATCAAATAAACTTTCAAAAACCTTCTTTTTTTGAGTGAGTCTTTCCAGGTTGAAGCTACATTTAAAGTTTCAAATGAATCCCTTTGGGTTTTGCAAAAATTTTATATTTAAGGTATTTGGAGCGCAGTTTATGAATCGATTGTAATTGGTAGAATTGATTTGGAAATTCTAAATGGAATAGTGGGACACCAATCAGTTTACTGTAGTCCTTATAAGAAATGTTTCCAATGAGACATTATGGTAAACAATAATAATAGTTGAGCCAGGTTGCCTGCAACCAAGTATATCTTAGTTTTCGGATTGCCACTTGTTAGAAGTCCAAAAATCCTTTGCTTTGTTTGTAAATTGTATTCACAATGTGAATAATAAGAAAAATATTTGGTAAATAAACAGAACAATGGATGGATGGATGGATGGATGGATGGATGGATGGATGGATGGATGGATGGATGGATGGATGGATGGATGGATTGATTGACTGATTGAATTTCTTAATCTGCGATAGACTGGGAATCTGTCCAGGATCCACCGTAGCAGCCCTAACGATCCCACTATAGGGATCAGCGTGTGTGTATGATAATTATTGGATGGATAAATGTGTTCTCAATTTAATGTACATTTGTCTCTGAACTATTAATTTGATTTATGTTTTATGACATTTGTTTGTGATAGGTTGTAAGGATAGATAAATACATCTCCATAATGATTCCTTATCGTTGCTTATTTTAGATTGTTTGTTACTAATGTAATTTTAACATCCGAAAATAAGATTTGATAAAGATTTAAAAATAAAAAAAGGACATGCCACGTGACCAACATACCACGTGACATAACATGTTTTTTTGCCATTTCTTTACAGTTTAATTTGTATTTTTAATGTTGAAAGTGTTCTTGGGCGATATCAAAGGTGTTGTCAAATAAAATGCGTTATTATTATTATAATTATTATAACATCGCTGGTACAGGAAATAGTATCACTGTTAGAACGAGACGCTTTGAAGCCACCAGCCACCATATTGGTACTCCCTATTTTCCCCCAGTAACTAGGGAATATGTGCGCTACAGCATCGAATAACAAGGATTTTCTCATGTTCGGGGGGGGGGGGGGGGGCTTACAACTTTTAAAATGTCAAATGCCATATACTTTTATGTTATGTTCTAAAACTATCAAGTAATGAGAAAAGTCATGTGCTGAAATATTTTGCATTTTATTTATTTAAATATATATATATATATATATATATATATATATATATATATATATATATATATATATATATATATATAACATTTATAAATTTATAAATAACAATATACAAAAACATATATTTACATATATCTATACATATATACATGTACACATACACATACTTATATATATATATATATATACATATATATATATATTTAATACGAATAACATGTAAAATATTTCAGCACCTAATTTCCAAGTAGTTTATAGTGTTAGTACATCCACTGACTGTAAAATTACCTTTGAAACGTTTTCACACAGCCAGAAAACTGCTTGTTGTTGCAACCAAATTCTATGGGATTCTGTGAGAGTAGGGAATTGCAATGACTTCAGTTTTTCGGCAAAATCAGCACTCCAGTGTATTATATAGCTCAGTGGTAGTGACAGCATAGACATATATAAAGAGTAGACCCCGCATCGACCGTTCTCGCCTATAGGCGCGGACGAGATTTAGGGGCGCCATCTTGGGGCGGTCGAGAACTCAGCTCAGTGTAATGTGTTAACCAGGTGCAGAATCAATTTAAGTCAACTATACTGGCTGATTATTGAACTAATTTTCACGTTGTTTTTTTTTCCTGAAAACTTTAAAGCTATAGCTATTATAACAAATGGTTCAGTGCAGTTAAATGTTTTTAGTGTGGTTAAAAGTAATTGAATATTCTGACAGAATTTACATATGCTGCAAAACACAGCCACTCATACACTTTAATAATTTTTTGTTATTACTATATACAAAAACATACATATATATATATACACACACACACACACACACACACGGGGTTTTTTTTGTTGTTTTTTTTTACAAATAACTACTGTGCTGTAAAATACTAATTTGATCATCAATACGAACTGAATGCTTCAAATTGCGGAGATCAGCACCGCCCCACCGCGACCCGAGTCATTGTATTAGAACGGGAGAAAATGAAAAATGTTTATGAAAAAAAATACAAAGTACAGTAGGACAAATAGTGACTCACATGTATTTCACTGCTCTTCTGACTGAGCCGCTGCATCAAGACTCCGCTCTCTAGCGTTTTTTTTTCTTCTAAAGCCCGCGGTGCAGGTGTGTTTTTTTTCGGGAGAAGAAGTTATCTGTAGTTGTTGTTCTTCTGGGCAAAATGAATCTTGTAAACTGACATGCTGGTGAAGATTCTCATTTTTGGAATAAACCGACATGCCACCATCGATTATGTTTGAGAACTGTAATGAACGGCTCATCAATGCAAGTACCTGCCTCGACCAGTCGGTCAAGGCAGATGACCGTTCATACTGAGCCCGGTTCTGCCGGAGGTTTTTTTTCCCGTTAATGGGTGGTTTTTCTTCCCACTGTCGCTTCATGCTTGCTCAGTATGAGGGATTGCAGCAAAGCCATGTACAATGCAGATGACTCTTCCTGTGGCTCTACGCTTCCCCAGGAGTGAATGCTGCTTGTCGGGACTTTGATGCAATCAACTGGTTTCCTTATATAGGACATTTTTGACCAATCTGTATAATCTGACCCAATCTGTATAATATGATTGAACTTGACTTTGTAAAGTGCCTTGAGATGACATGTTTCATGATTTGGCGCTATATAAATAAAATTGAATTGAATTGAATTGAAGTCCACGAAGCAGCGAGACTGTGAAAGGGGAATCGCGATATAGCGAGGGTTCACTGTATATAAGAAGAGTTCATTTGTAAAAACAGATAACCCCGTTTTTAGCCAAATAATCTAAAATGTAAGTGTGTGTTTGTGTGTGTGTGTGTAGGGGGTGGGGGGTGTGTGTGTGTGTGGGGGGGGGGGGGGGTCCTTTTAATGAAGGTGTATTTTTGAGATGCTATTATTTTGTTATGTCGCTCTTACCTGATCAAATTCTTCAGGTAGGTTAGTTTGACTGGTACCACCTTAACTAAATAATAAAAAGTATGTTTTTTTTATTTATAAAAACGGAGTTATCTGTTTTTGCAAATTAACTCTCTTTATCTCTCTCTCTCTCTCTCTCTCTCTCTCTCTCTCTATATATATATATATATATATATATATATATATATATATATATATATATATATATATATATATATATATATATATATATATATATGCTGTTTATTTACTAATGTCTAACAAAGCTCTGATGCTGCCTGCACGGAGCAGATGCGGTTTTGGAGAGACTAAGTCACAAAGACTTGGACGTGTAGACCTGTATCTCTCTGCCTAATTTTAGAAAAATCACATTCTAATAAAAAATATAAACGATATCTGTTCATCTTACTTGTGAAAAGTTATTCCTCGAGCCCTGCCGTAAATAGTTCCTCGATTTAAACAAAAATGAGCCGCACAGTGCTGAGGCATCATTAGTGTGTTCAGCTTGAATCAGCAGGTTAGGGTAGCAAATCGACCGCCCCAAGATGGCGGCTGTAATTCCTGCGCAGCGACAGTCAATGCGGGGGTCTACTCTTTATATATGTCTATGAGTGACAGTCCTCCCCATAGACATAATATATGAGTAGACGCGTCACTGGGCGGGTTCTGCCTATGCTGCGATGCGTCAGAGCGTCCGCCATCTTAAATGTGGCAAATCTGCAGTTACTCAGTCACTTAAACAGTATCAGAGGGACTTTAATTAGGCGCCTGCCATAGCATTTGCAATGAGGAGGCAGTGCTGTGCTTCGCACAGCACTGCCTCCCATGCAAATGCATGGAGGCACCTATTACTATGCACCTCTAAACGCGTCTCTATCTTATTAGGCGCCCGCCTATGCATTGAAAATGCATGGCGGAGGCCTTATGTTATGCACCTAATAAGGGTTTCTTTAATATTATAGCTTTTTATTCTTCCGTCACCGTGAATACAGCCCGAACCGTAGGCTGTACCCCCACAAACTATATATCAAAACGTGCGTCTCGACGGTGCGAAGTGTGCTATTTGTACTTGACGCCATTTAAAGTTACCGTGGTGACAAAATTAACCAAAAACCACTTCTCAAAACCACTTCCTACACACAGTTGACCTCACAAAAATGCAGAGCTCAGCATGGCACTTTTTTTCGGTACAGTGGTTTAGGTGTTGGGCTGGTGCACCAAAGGTCGCAGGTTCGCAACCCGCCGGGGGGTACCCAATATATATTTTTTTTTTTTACAAGTAACAAATAAATAATTTGAACAACTGATATAAATGAATGAATGATGGAAAAATTGCAACAGCAAGAACTACTGCTCATTAGCAGGCGCAATATGGACTTTTCATCTCTGCACCGTCTCACATAAAAAAAACAACAGTTTTCCTGAAGTTTTTTTTAATCTATTTTTCACCGGACTTTTTCTTCCAAAACTGCACCGCGTTGCTGCGCAATAGCACACATGAATTTCTGGACCTTCGGAGCTATAACAGTGATACATTTATCGCCGATATTCCCGTCATCCTATAGTTCTTCAGAACACTGGAACCTGCCGACTTCTCCCGGCCGGGCGGAAGTGCAACTCAGCCGGCATAAACAAAGCCTGTGAACCGCGGAGGGTGGTGCGTGCTAGGCTAAAGCTAACACCACACTGGCTATCTTTTCTTTCAAAACTGCACCGCGTTGCTGCGCTATAGCACACATGAGTTTCTGGACCTTCGGAGCTATAACAGTGATACATTTAACAGGTGTTACGGTAGCTGGTTGCGCTGCTGATAATATAAAGATGAGGAACACAGCGCACCACTAGAGGGGCGCTAATAATCCTTTTGGATGTGGTCAGCACCCATTAAAACACGAAGAACAAGAAGGGCGCGCCGCTTTTTAAAACAGAAGAAGAAGAAGTGGTCATGAACGGTGATGCGGAGCTGTTATGGTAAGTGTGTTAAGCCGGCATACACTGTACAAGTTTTTCAGTCATCTAAACATTGTTGTCTTCATTATTTCATAAAACCGTGTCACTTGTGAACCTTTAGGAACATACTTTTTGGGTGAGTATTAAAGAGGTAAAATTAATAAAATGAGAGAAAAAAGTCCTAGGTCAGTAAAGTAAAAATAAACAAACAAACACAAAAGTGATAATGTTATGATAAAAACATCATATCATGAGAATTAAGGGGGAACATTTCCAGAATACACACAGTTTGCAGAATTATTTTACTCCTGGAGTAATAGGGCCAGGTTAGATTATTTTAAATATTTTTATTTTTTAGGAGAATAAATTCAGGAGAATGAAGCTAAAGGGATACGAAAATAAACTTGTAATATTACAAAAAAAAATACTATGAATACAAAGTATATTCAGAGATTCAAGTCCCTCTGATACTGTTTAAGTGACTGAGTAACTGCAGATTTGCCACATTTAAAATGGTGGACGCTCTGACGCATCGCAGCATAGGCAGAACCCGCCCAACGACGCGTATCGTGGTACTATCGGCGTGAAATTCGGCGTGAAAATCAAGATGTTTTATTTCTCTTAGCGAAATATAGGAATAGTGCCGTTAGATTATTGTTCAGTTAATGGGTTACAATTGAAAACGTAACACTTGTTAGTACGATCGTAAGGGATTGCTATGTCGGTTAAAACTAAACTGATCACTCAGTATAACACGTTCTGATAAAGTAAATGGCTCTATGGTCATCTCCAGATGTGTCACGAAAGTATTATGTCATTAGATTGTTGCATGTCTGTCTGCTGAAACTAAAAACCCACCTTCCTGAGTCCATCACAGCTGTCTACTTGTTCGTTTTTTTTTGTGTGGATAGACCCGCATGAATGGATTATATAAAGCTGATTCCAAGTGTGATCAAATGAACACAGAATAAAGTTACTGCCAAAATGATCAGATCTAATTATATTTTAATTCAGCCAAGAACCATATTAAGAAAACAAGATGTGTCGCTTTAAAAAAAAAGAACAGTATGAGGAGTTTCAAAATATATTACAATATATAATATTGTAATTGGGATTTTGAGGTTCTATTGGCTAATTTTTTTTTAAAGTAGGCTGACAGGAAAGGGGTTATGAGAGGGAGGAAGACACGCGGTAAAGGACCTCAGGCTAAGTTGAGGACTAAGGCCTCTTATATATATATATATATACCCGTGCACCATCAGAGCAGGCCCAATCTTTGGATTTGTAAGTAATGCTGTCCTCATCTTGCACAAAGTCAGCCAAGAAATGTATGCTGGAAACAGACTATCATGCTGAGCATATATGTATCCCCTTCCAAAATGGATTAGCAGTATCCCACATTCTAGATTTTTGGCATATAAACACCTCTTATAACAACAAGCACCTGCTGAAAATTTGAAGCTGTTAGCTCTTTTAATGAAGAAGTTACAAGGGGATACAAAAAATATCGGGGTCAGCCTGCCAGAATATGTATCCCCTTCCAAAATGGACTAACAGTAGCTCACATTCTTGAGTCTTGCCACATAAACACCTCTTATAATCACAAACAACTGTAGAAAAGTTGAAGCTGTTAGCTCTTTAAATTAAGAAGTTACAAGGGGATACAAAAAATATGGGGTCCAGCCTGCCACAATGTGTAACACCTTCCAAAATGGACTAACAGTAGCCCACATTCTTGAGTTTTGGCACAAAAGGTGGGTTTTTAGTTTCAGCAGACAGACATGCAACAATCTAATGACATAAAGCTAATACTTTCGTGACACATCTGGAGATGACCACAGAGCCGTTTACTTTATCAGAACGTGTTATACTGAGTGATCAGTTTAGTTTTAACCGACATAGCAATCCCTTACGATCGTACTAACAAGTGTTACGTTTTCAATTTTAACCCATTAACTGAACGATAATGTAACGGCACTATTCCTATATTTCGCTAAGAGAAATAAAACATCTTGATTTTCATGCCGAATTGTCTGGAAATGAGGCGGAGTTTACTGCGTTCAGCAAGCTGAATGCGCGCTCCCGACGCAGGGGATACAAATCCTGGCGGGGATACCTAGTTTGGCACGACACCGTGCCCATTTAACACCCCAGCCTTTTGCTGTTTGTTTATCAACAACGAGATATGTCGATTTTAAAAACAGAACAATGTATTAGGAATTTAAAAAAATCGATTTCATTTTATTAGAATGTGATGTTTAAAAATATTTAGACTTCGCAAAGCTGGAGGTTAAAAGTTTTATTGATTTTAAACACTCTCCTGATGCAGGGGATACAAATTCTGGCGGGGATAAGTCGTTTGGCTGTGCTATCCTAGCGCAGCAGGTCTTGGTGATATCACAGTAAAATGAGCAAAAGTCTGGGCTATTTCTGCCCTGTGATGGACTGCCGACCTGTCCAGGGTCTACCCCGCCTCTCGCCCATTGACAGCTGGAGATCGGCACCGGTCCGAACCCAGCAGGGATAAACGTGTTAGAAAATGGATGATGGATGGTCTGGGCTATTTCTTTTTCCTTGCCATTAAGATCTTTGCCAACTGGCGCCAGAAAATACTATTATTGCGCTTTCTTCGTCTGGAAACACCTTACACATTGAACGCACTCAGCTGACAATACAGCGATCTGATTGGCTGAGCAGCAAAAATCGAATCACGTGACCTCTCGGCCCGGAGCGCAACAGTTCAGATTTTTTTATCAGCAATAACTTATTAATGTGCAAGTGAAAACGTGGGATTATTGGTGTTTTGAGATCACTGCTATGTGTAGCAACTTATCTAAGCGCAAGAAAGTTGCCGTCTGACAGTTCATCCGAAACTTCTTAAGGAGACGTCCCACAGATTCTGGCCCACGGACTCGTTTTGAGGAAACTACGGTTGTAGCTCAGCGTCTTCCTTGCGGTGGTTGCGGAGAGGTGTCTGTTTTGTAGAATAAATCATCCGCCGATGAGTTATTGATCTGGAAAAGCCGAATCTGAAACCAACGAAAAACATTTCAGATCCCAAATGTACAGCGTTCTAATTCTTCCAGTCTATTAGCAGCTTCCCGTAAGAGGTCGGACACTGAACGTCTGCCTGCTGAGTTATTATTAAACAATGCTTCATGTCGGGGAAAAGCCATGTAGATTTGACCGACGCAGTAAAATGCTAACCAACCAATGGGAAGAAGTTGAGTTGAAGAAGAGGTGGAAACGACGCCCCCAAAATGACGCTTGTGGCCAAAAAGTGTATTATGTCAGTAGTGGTTTAGGACTACCGTAGCAAATGAATGGGAAACGTTGACCGTCGGCTGTCGCCAATTAGCTCATTAGCTGCGTCTCAGATCGAAATACGCAGTTTGCAGCTCTGCAGACGCAGAGTTTTCCCGGTCGGCAGGTTTTGATGAAGACAAATCCTTTTCACTCAGAAGGTTTGATTTAAAATCCCCAAGCGATGAGAGACTACGACCAAGGAACTCGGAAGCTTTGCCTTTGACGGTCATGCCCACCACCAGGCGGGCGCCTTCTTCAACTTCTTCAGAAGTTGAACGATTCTAGTTAATATTCTTAATTGTTTGACGCTTAATGCGGCCCGAACCGTAGCGTGCACCCCCACAATATAGGTATCAGAACGTGCGGTTCGGTCGGGAATAGTGTGCTACTACTTTTATTGGGGTTTCGAGTTACCATGGAAACAAAATTAGCGAAAAACCACCCCCAAAAAAACCAATAATAATCAATGGAGTCGGGTAGAAAGAAAGCCTCAAAAAAGCCTCCAAATGACCATTTTCAACGCTGTACTGTGTCGTCATGCTTTCACCTACGAACACCGTTTAACTTCCAGTTTGTAGATATATCTGTGACCTACTCAGAAGTGAAAACGGGATGCGGATATCTTTTATCGTCTCTTCACAGTTACTCCTCAAAGCTCATGTCCAAAAATCAGCGAAATCATCGTTTACAATGAAAGTCAATGACGGAATTCTCCAACCGCTAGAGTGGCCCACTCTAGCTTTTTTAAAGATTTCAAAACTCCGAACAACTTGACCTTACTCGCTCAATTTTCACTCTACGTAGACAAATTATACATCAAAATGTAGGTATTTTTGTCAGGATTTGGGAAATGTAACCGTCATTGGTGTGGCATTTATAGATTTTTCGCTAATCACCTCAGAGCGACACAAACCCGAAACCTCCCTCATTCATTTCCTATGGAGCGGTTTTGAAAAATGACGTCTAAAAATCCAAAACATCACATGTTTTCGCATCGTCGCTACTCCTAAACCGTTTTATGTACAGACATGAGACTTTCACACATGAATGTCCCAACCCTTCTGGCACTCACAAAAAAGGAATTTTGTGGATAACTGTTACGGTTTTTCCGCAGGAACAATTTGTTCGGGAGTAGCGAATGTGCAAAATCCTAAAAACGCTTTGGAGCTGCATTTTCCCACATCAACCACTTTTTTACATCGTCGCTGTGTCTACACCGATTTTTGTACAAACATAAAAATGAGCTTCATGGTCCTCAAAAGCCTGCTGATACTCATGGTGCAAGAATTATTTTGATATCTCTTATACTTTTTGAGCTACAGCGATTTGTTCGGAAGCGTTTTAAGAGGATTTCTGAAAATCCATAAAAATCCCATTTAGATCAAAATTTTTTACGCCTTTATTAAACTTTTTCCAGCAAAAAACGATAGCTTTTCTTCTTCCCCTATCCGTTAGGAAATAACCGCTGAAAAAATTACGTCTCTACCATTTATAGATCAGGAGATATGAAGCGTTGTTCGGGGCAAAGTTCTCCATTATAATCCAATGGGACTTATTGTGAGCAAAGTCTCTGCACTTCGATAGACTCGCCCGCTGCAGCTGTGTCAGTGAGTTTCCATGACAACGGAACTCTGAGGGCCAGAGAGAGAAGCTCCATTGAGATACAATGGCAACTTTCATCGCTCACTGCAGTGGCTGTGATTAATGTAGAAATCTGAAATTCACTTCCTCTTAACATTTTAAAATTTTCATGTGACTTTCAGCCATGTGTCAGTTTTCTGTCCCATTTGGGATTTCACATGCTTTCCTATTGGGCCTTTGCTTCCAACAGGACCTGGCATGATAACCAGACACGACCCAATTGGCCAATACAGCACCACCCACATGTGGGAAATGGCACTACACACCATTTTGGTCAAATGTTGAGTTCTGGGCCCAGATGTGGTGAGGCTGAGTTTCTAAAGGAGGCCAATCTGTCCCATGAACTTTGGTCACGTTTGGTGACGTTAAGTATTGGCACCCCTATTTGAGGCACTTACCAGTACAGGATTTGGACCAAACTGACAGAGTACAATCACCCGGTGATACTGAACACAACCTTGTTAGCGGCTAACGGTTAGCATGTTGCTAACCGGAAGTAGCTCTAGGAAGGTATCACCAACTTCTGCTTCACAGAGTCTGTTCTTACTTTAGAGAGAAAGCTCCACAAGAAATTTGGGTTACGTCGCATCAAGCATCTCCAAGCTATGAGGTGTCAAACATCAATGCTTTTCAATGGAGGACCAAACCCCTTATGGTCCCAATACTGCATGCCCATATATGGCGCTACAGTATAGCTCAGATGGAAAGTGCAGGCTTTGCATGCAAGAGGTCGTGAGTTCGAAACCTGGCGTAGGTGACTATGATTTTTGTGTTATAATCCTCACAGTGTGTATATTAAAACATGTGTGCTGATCCGATGAAGTATTTTTTTGTACCACCTGCCATTTTGAGTTACCATGGCAACATTATAAATGACGTATTTTCTCCCTATTTGAGGCTCATCCCAGTACAGGATTTGGACCAAACTAACAGAGTACACTTACCCAGTGATACCAAACACAACCATGTTAGCGGCTAACGGTTAGCATGTTGCTAACCGGAAGTAGCTCTAGGAAGCCTGTACAAACTTCTGCTTCACAGATTTGGTGAATTTTAGCATTTTCTCCCTTTTTAGGCACTTCTCAGTACAGGATTTCAACCAAACTAACAGAGTAACATCACCCGGTGATACTGAACACAGCCATGCTAGCGGCTAACCGTTAGCATGTTGCTAACCGGAAATAGCTTTAGGAAGGTCCTACCAACTGCTGCTTAGCCAGGGTTCTTCTGCCTTTACAGACAGAGAGGGCTGCAGCTGTCAGTGAGTCTCCATGACAACGCTGCTAGCAAGAGGCTACTAGGAGGTCCATTGACTTAACATGGCATCTTTCAACGGCTGCTGCGAGGGCTGTGAAGGCCATAGGAACCTGAAATTTGCAGTGTTATTCCTGTTGCTATGTCTGACGTTACGGTACGCACCAAGTGGCAGGCGCCTTACAAAATTTCTTCAGAAATTTTTCTAGTTAGGCGCCTGCCATAGCATTTGCAATGAGGAGGCAGTGCTGTGCGAAGCACAGCACTGCCTCCCAATGCAAATGCATGGGCAGGGCCTATTACTATGCACCTCTAAACTGACTTCTTTATTATTATTAATATTCTTAATTATTTGTGCGTTAATGTGGCCCGAACCGTAGCGTGCACCCCCACAATAAGGGTATCAAAACGTGCGGTTCGGTCGGCAATAGTGTGCTACTACTTTGATTGGGATTTCGAGTTACCATGGCAACAAAATTAGCGAAAAACCACCCCCAAAAAACCCATAGGAATGAATGGAGTCGGGTAGAAAGAAAGCTTCAAAAAAGCCTCCAAATGGCCATTTTCAACGCTGTACTGTGTCGTCATGCTTTCCCCTACGAACGCCGTTTAACTTCCAGTTTGTAGATATATCTGTGAACTACTCAGAAGTGAAAACGGCATGTGGATATCTTTTATCGTCTCTTCACAGTTACTCCTCAAAGCTCATGTCCAAAAATCAGCGAAATCATCGTTTACAATGAAAGTCAATGACGGAATTCTCCAACCGCTAGAGTGGGCCACTCTAGCTTTTTTAAAGATTTCAAAACTCCGAACAACTTAACCTTACTCGCTCAATTTTCACTCTATGTAGACAAATTATACATCAAAACGTAGGTATTTTTGTCAGGATTCGGGAAATGTAACCCTCATTGGTGTGGCATTTATAGATTTTTCGCAAATCACCTCAGACCGACACAAACCCGAAACCTCCCCCATTCATTTCCTATGGAGCGGTTTTGAAAAATGACGTCTGAAAATCCAAAACATCACATGTTTTCGCATCGTCACTACTCCTAAACCGTTTTATGTACAGGCATGAGACTTTCACACATGAATGTCCCAACCCTTCTGGCACTCAAGAAAAAGGAATTTTGTGGATAACTGTTACGGTTTTTCCACAGGAACAATTTGTTCGGGAGTAGCGAATGTGCAAAATCCTGAAATCGCTTTGGAGCTGCATTTTCCCACATCATCCACTTTTTTACATCGTCGCTGTGCCTACACCGATTTTTGTAAAAATATGAAAATGAGCTACATGGTCATCAAAAGCCTGCTGATACTCACATTGAAAGAATTATTTTGATATCTCTTATACTTTTTTAGCCAGAGCGATTTGTTCGGGACCATTTTCAGAGGATTTCTGAAATTTCATAAAAATGTCCTTTAGATCATAATTTTTTACGCTTTTATTAAACTTTTTCCAGCAAAAAAACGATAGCTTATCTTCTTCCCCTATCCGTTACGAACTAAATGCAGAAAAAATTACGTCTCTACCATTTATGGATCAGGAGATATGAAGCGTTGTTCGGGGCAAAGTTCACCATTATAATCCAATAGGCACTCTATGACACAAAGTGTCTGCACTTCGGTAGACTGGCCGCTGCAGGTGTGTCAGTGAGTTTCC
The DNA here is from genome assembly GCF_011125445.2 of Fundulus heteroclitus. Classification (NCBI taxonomy): domain Eukaryota; kingdom Metazoa; phylum Chordata; class Actinopteri; order Cyprinodontiformes; family Fundulidae; genus Fundulus; species Fundulus heteroclitus. The sequence continues at coordinate 1,244,335 of NW_023396781.1, read as the reverse complement.
ATGACGACGGAACTCTGAGGCCCAGAGGGAGACGCTCCATTGAGATACAATGGCAACTTTCATCGCTCACTGCAGTGGCTGTGATTAATGTAGAAATCAGAAATTCGCACAGTCACTTCCTCTTAACATTTTAAAATTTTCATGTGACTTTCAGCCATGTGTCAGTTTTCTGTCCCATTTGGGATTTCACATGCTTTCCTATTGGGCCTTTGCTTCCAACAGGACCTGGCATGATGCCCAGACACGACCCAATTGGCCAATACAGCACCACCCACATGTGGGAAATGGCGCTACTGACCATTTTGGTCAAATGTTGAGTTCTGGGCCCAGATGTGGTGAGGCTGAGTTGCTAAAGGAGGCCAATCTGTCCCATAAACTTTGGTCATGTTTGGTGACATTAAGTATTGGCACCCCTATTTGAGGCACTTCCCAGTACAGGATTTGGACCAAACTGACAGAGTACAATCACCCGGTGATACCGAACACAACCATGTTAGCGGCTAATGGTTAGCATGTTGCTAACCGGAAGTAGCTCTAGGAAGGTCTCACCAACTTTTGCTTCACAGAGTCTGTTCTTACATTAGAGAGAAAGCTCCACAAGAAATTTGGGCTACGTCACATAAAGCATCTCCAAGCTATGAGGTGTCAAACAGCCAATGCTTTTCAATGGGGGACCAAAACCCTTATGTTCCCAATAATGCATACCCATATATGGCGCTCCAGTATAGCTCAGATGGAAAGTGCAGGCTTTGCATACAAGAGGTTGTGGGATCGATTCCCTGCTTGGGAGACTAAGAGTTTTGTATTATAATCCCCACAGTGTGTATATTAAAACATGTGTGCTGATCCCATGAAGTATTTTTTTGTACCACCCGCCATTTTGAGTTACCATGGCAACGTCACAAACAACGTTTTTTCTCCCTATTTGAGGCTCATCCCAGTACAGGATTTGGACCAAACTAACAGAGTACACTCACCCAGTGATACCAAACACAACCATGCTAGCGGCTAACGGTTAGCATGTTGCTAACCGGAAGTAGCTCTAGGAAGCCTGTACAAACTTCTGCTTGACAGATTTTAGCATTTTCTCCCTTTTTAGGCACTTCTCAGTACAGGATTTCAACCAAACTAACAGAGTAACATCACCCGGTGATACTGAACACAGCCATGCTTGCGGCTAACCGTTAGCATGTTGCTAACCGGAAATAGCTTTAGGAAGGTCCTACCAACAGCTGCTTAGCCAGAGTTCTTCAACCTTTACAGACAGAGAGGGCTGCAGCTGTCAGTGAGTCTCCATGACAACGCTGCTAGCAAGAGGCTCCTAGGAGATCCATTGACTTAACATGGTACCTTTCAACGGCCGCTGCGAGGGCTGTGAAGACCGTAGGAAGCTGAAATTCGCAGTGTTGCTTCCTGTTGCTATTTCTGACGGTACGGTACGCACCAAGTGGCAGGCGCCTTGCTAAATTTCTTTAGAAATTTTTCTAGTCTCTGAATATACTTTGTAGTCGTAGTATATTTTTTGTAATATTACAAGTTTACTTTCGTATCCCTTTAGCTTCATTTTCCTGAATTTATTCTCCTAAAGAATAAAAATATTTAAAATAATCTAACCTGGCCCTATTACTCCAGGAGTGAAATAATTCTGCAAACTGTGATTATTCTGGAAATGTTCCCCCTTAATTCTCATAATATGACGTTTTTCTCATAACATTATCATTTTTGTGTTTGTTTGTTTATTTTTACTTTATTGACCTAGGACTTTTTTCTCATATTATTAATTTTACCTCTTTAATACTCCTTAATGTACCTTAAAGTCTGTTCCTAAAGGTTCACATGTGACACGGTTTTATGAAATAATGAAGACCACAATGTTTAGATTTAACAAATTGATCCTTATATTCATAACACATACACACACAATATATATATATATATATATATATATATATATATATATATATATAGAGAGAGAGAGAGAGAGAGAGAGAGAGAGAGAGAGAGAGAGAGAGAGCCCGTGTTACCACTCTGCAGCTTTAGTGTGTCCAGTTTTGCAACATGGCGCAGCCTTAGTTTATAGAAGGCAGATACAAGTAGTGAAATCAGTCAGAATACATTTCTATGCAGCACAGGAATGAGGCATCTTTTCTGATTCACGTTCACAATAACAGAACTCAACTTGTTTCTGCCACATACAATATGGCGGTGACGTTGACGTGCGAACCTGCGCCCTATGACGCGTATATATATGTCTGTGGTCCTCCCCGGGTTTGCCGCAGCCATGTTGCCCCCGGCCGCTTCTTCCGGATTAAACCAAGAGCCTTGGCAGACGGGTGCTGCACTAGCTGTGATCGGCTCAATTATTTCTCCCAGTCCAATTAGATGAAAACCTCAAAAGGCTGTCTATTAGAAGCTACTTGATGTTTTGTAATCATATCTATCTAAGAAGAAAACTCCTCATTCAGTTCTATTCAGCCGAGAACAAAGCTGTGCCCAAGTGTTGTGTCACGTGACCAAATGAGCTAATTTCATTGGCTGGAAGCCGCTCGACTTTTGGCTTCAGTTCACCAAAAGGTCAAAACATTTGCAGGCGAATTTCAGCTGTTCAAGCTGGAATCCAGCAAAGATTTTATTTCAGGTGAATTTATTTCAGGTGCATTTACTTCAGGTGGATTTTTTGCAAGTGAATCTTTGGCAGGTGAAAATTATTTGGGGATTTTTAGAGTTTTTTTTAAAATAATAAAAAATTTACACATACCAGAAAAAAAATTCAGTGTAAGGAATTAAATGTCTAAATATTCAGTGTTTTAAATTCAGTGTTAAAAAAGGCAGATTCCATTGACAATTTCTTCCATACCCTTCCTGGTTTGCCATTAAAAGGCAATATTACTCTTTCCCTTGGGATATACACAACAGACATGGCATCGACATCACCCGTTCTGGTAATACTTGACAATACTGCATCATGACTGCAACTGTGCAAGTGGATCACCTTCACCACCAAGCAGAGACCCTTAGCGACTCTCCTGATGGATTTGCACCCTATCCTGCACCAGCCACTCCCTCATTCTCTTGCAACATTTTGAAATGTTCCTCTTTGAAATTCTGTCATTCTGATATATTATATTAAAGCTGAAATAGTCACTTTCCCAACAATGTTGTTGGTTTTCTCTGGAAACTCTGACTCTCCTTGGTGAGAACCTTCAGTGGCCGGATGGTGAACGGCCCGAAACACCACACGTACACCTTTGCTTCCTGGGAGTGGGCTCCTCTTCACCACTACTGTTGTCTATATACTACAAAAACTTGCTAATATCAGCCTCAACATGCAGGGATCCCAATTCTGACACCAAAATTATGTAGATGGAAAATAAGGCAGACAATAAAATGCATGAATTTTGTGGGTAGTTTATTCCCTGACTTTGTTCAAAAGAACGCTGTGGAAGTTTTAAAGGTGACGCCAGCTTCTATCGATTAACATAAACAAAATATTGTAGGACTAAATGTTTGGAATAATAATGTGTCAGCGATGAGAACAATGCTCACAACTCTGTGAACTCCTGTTCACTAAGTCCTTTAAGTTACAGAACTTTATTTTCTCTAATTTGAATACAAATAGACAGTAGTGGCACTTTCGTAAACAAACAGCAGTCAGAACAAATATACAAATAGAAATTTAAATAAATGCTATCTTCAGGTGTCAATGACAATTGTGGAGGAAAATATCTTAGTTGTTATATTAATAAGGAATGCCTGGCCTTTAAGACTGTGTCTCCACTTTGAGGCAGAAAGGACACAGCTTGCAGGATGGGTTGAGAGCCGATTTATGGTTGCAGAGGTCATTTGGCTTGACCCCTAACCAAGAAAAACAGCCTCTTTGTTTGAGAACAGATAGCCCCCAAATCTGGGACCACCCCCTCCCGAACTAAGCAGGAGGGGCAGTCAGCCTATTAAAAGATGTCTTCAGAGTAGTGAAAAGCAGATAGAATCACTCACATCACCATGAGGCAGGAGACCGGGCTATATACTGAATACAGAGAAATGGTAAGGTAAGTTCTGTCTCCTTTGGAATTCCAATGAATTAAATATGCTTATTTTAAATGTTTGCCTTTGATCATTGTTTCTCCTTTACTGCCAAATCTTAAACCGGGGTAAGACGGGCCTTCAGTTTATAAGCAGGAGCAGACCAGTATTAATAGCTACACTGTGCTGTTATCTCAGAAACATGAATTTTGTTTACTATGGAGCAATCTTGGGTTTGACCAGTAAAAGTTGAAAGAATGGTGAAGGATGACTTGTACGTGAACAAGAAAAGGAACAAATTTTTTGTTTACCAGTGTAATGAAGACCCGGTTCGTTACTGTGAAGTAAAAAGAGAGCTCTTACCTGAAACACTTGAACATGCACATAGCACTTTGGATGGCACACTGCACTTTAAAGTTTTACTAATTTGCACATCCCCAGGCTCCAGCCTGTAGAAATAAGAATGATGAATGTAATTTTGGTGATATCTTTTAAGTGTCAGTGTGTAGTGTATGTGGTATGTTTTTAAAGGGTTTTAGAGTGGTGTAATGTATTTTTTTTTCTAACCTTCTTCTTCTTGTGTCCAGGTGTCTGGCAAAAAGGTTCCCCAGAGACCAGACACCTATTTGAAACCTTCCGGGCCAGACCAAGAACAAAGAAGGCAGGGGGAGTGGTTTATTGGTTTTAGAACTGCTGGAGAATTATTTATTCCAATTGTGTTTAATTTAGGATTTTGTCTATTTAATTAGTGGGTTTTTTTCTACATAATTATTGGTGGGTTTTTATTGGAGGAATTTTACATTAGTTTTAAAGTAACTAATGTTTGTACACCCCTAGTTGTTTTAAGTGGTTTTTACCTAGTTGGGCGGGGCCCCTTTAAAAAGCCATCTTGTTCATTCAGTCATGAGTTGGATTGGAGTTGGATTGTTGGAGTGTCCTGAATGCCACCTGCTGCTACTAGGTAAAAACACTAAACTGCTTAACCTCCATGCATATATGGACTGCACTTGCACTTTTTTGAATGCACTTGCACTTTTTGGACTTTTTTTGAATGGAAAATAAAAGGACATGGAAACTGAGGACATTAAAACTGCTTGACCTCTCAATTTTTTTCATTGGTACCAACCTTGTTTGTTCCACCGCTCGTGCCAACCTGACTGCACTGATCCACACGGTGGGATAGTGGCGACATTTGGTGTCAGGAGTATCCTGCCTCAGTGAGTACCTACAAAGAAGATGATGACGAGAGGAAAGCGAGAAGAGCCAGATGAAGGAACCGTAGCTTCACCTCAACATCAGGGGGCAGCGTCGAACAGCTCTCCTAAAGACAAGATGGAGGAGCTGACGCAGCTTGTGAAGTTGATGCTGAGTCAGCAAGAAGCTCGTGACAAGAAAATGGAGAAAGTTGGGGTGATCCAAGAGCAGCGATGGAAAATGGTCCAGCAGCAGTTTAAAGACATCCAGCAGCAGGTACAATTGATTCAGACTGGGCCTGACGAGATTGATGAGCCCAGGCAAAGAAGAGTGCTGCCATCATGTGAAAATGACAGTGAGGCAGATGGTGAAAATGACGGTGACATGGAAGGGCCAAGCAGAGCCTACAGCAGTGGCTACAAACCACAGATGGAGCCCAGGCTACACCCCTTGTCACCTGAGGACGATATTGAACATTTCCTCACCACATTCGAGCGCATGGCCCAAGTTTGTCGGTGGCCAGCAGAAGAGTGGGCGGTCCGGTTAGTTCCCCTCCTGACCGGCAAAGCACGCAGCGCTTTCATCTTGATGGACATTCGTGATTCAGACGATTACGATAAGGTGAAAGAAGCAATTCTGGAAAAGTATGAGATCAATGATGAGACTTACCGAAGACGTTTCCGAGCTCTGAAGCATGAACCTGATGAGACGCCATGAGAACTTTATGTGCGCCTCAGAGACTTGTTTTTTTGCTGGGTTCAGCCAGAGAAAACTACGAAGAAGCAAATTTGTGAGAAAATTATCCTGGAGCAGTTTCTCCGTATGGTCAACCCGGAGCTGGAAGTCTGGATTCGTGAGCACGATCCTTCTTCAGCAGAAGAAGCAGCCCGTCTTGCAGATGTGTTTGTGTCGGCACGGAAGGGAACCAGAACTGCTTACTTCAGCCGGGAGTCCCGCTTCAACAGGCAGCCAAGTAAGTCCTTTGGGGGTGATCAAGGTGGTGGTCCTGGTCTAGGGGGTAATAGTAAGCCTTCTCCGTATCAGACACAACCAGCTAAAAGACACTTAAATAAGACACAGAGGCAGGATGTTAGGTGCTATAACTGTGATCGTTTAGGCCATACACAGCAGTTTTGTCCAGCACTTAAGTCAAAATCCTCTGTCATGTTCTCAGTACCGAGGCCAGTTGCGGTACTGACACAAGACAGGAGAGGATGCACCACACCAGTGCTAGTAAATGGCCGAAAAACAGAGGCACTTTGTGACTCCGGTTGTTTCCAGTCTGTAGTCCGGTCTAGTTTGGTCCCAAAAGAGAAGTGGTCTGGGGAAAAAACACCACGTGTTTGCATACATGGGGATGAGCATATTTACCCAACAGCTGATGTTTATCTGACAGTGGGTGGTCAGACTTACCTGCTGAATGTAGCCCTAGCTAAAAACTTACCTTTTGATGTGATCCTCGGTAATGATGTTCCTACCCTTCTAGAATTAATGACAGATTCATACAGTACTCAGCCTGCAGATACTGTTTGTCCTGTAGACCCTCAATCTTTATCTGTGCAGGTCCTCACTAGAGCACAGAGTGCTAGGGGAATGTTGGAGGAGCTTCCATTTTGGGGGGAAGAGTTTGATGTCCAAGCAGGAAAGGCTAGGAAGACAAAGGGTCAGAGAAAAAAGGAGAAATTCATGGGTTCTCTGAAGAACGAGTCCAGTCTACAAAAACCCCTTGGTCCACTTGTTTTTGATATTCCCAAAGACATTGGTGCACTGCAAAAACAAGACCAGTCTCTTGCACCGTGGTTTAAAAAGGTGACGGAGCAGGAAGGAATTAAAAAGGGTGAACCACACTGTCTTGAGGAAATGAGCTACATAATTAAGAATGGTATTTTATACCAAATCCATGATAAAATTGAAGCTTTGGCTTTGCCTTGTCAATTTAGACAGCAGGTTATGGAACTGGGTCATTCTATCCCATGGGCAGGTCACATGGCTTTTCAGAAAACCCTGCGCAGAATTGGCAGTCGTTTTGTGTGGCCGGGAATGTACACGCAGGTTTCAAAATTTTGTAAAACATGCCAGTTGACCTCAAATAAAGGAGTTCAGCCAGCCCATTTGCAACCTCTCCCAATAATTGGTACGCCATTCGAGAGAATAGGCATGGACATAGTGGGTCCACTTGAGAGAAGCAAAGCAGGGAACAGATATATATTCATGTGTGATTATGCTACCAGATATCCTGAAGCTTTCCCACTGCGTTCAATTAAAGCTAAACAAGTAGCTAATTGTTTATTGCAGCTCTTTTCCAGAGTGGGGGTAGCCAAAGAAATCTTGACAGACTGCGGTACTAATTTCATGTCCAAAATGCTTAAGCAGGTCTACCAGCTGTTGGGGGTGAAGGGGATCAGGACCACACCTTACCACCCCCAAACGGACGGGCTGGTAGAACGCTATAACCAGACGTTGAAAAACATGCTGCGCAAGTTTGTTTCAACTACAGGCACTGACTGGGACCAGTGGCTTCCTTATGTACTGTTTGCCTACCGAGAGGTCCCTCAAGCTTCGACGGGCTTCTCTCCATTCGAACTACTATATGGACGGCAAGTGAGAGGACCGCTGGACCTGTTGAAAGACTATTGGGAGCAGACGGAGAGTGACGACGACAACATAGTCTCATATGTCATCACAATGAGAGAGAGACTGGAGGCAATGGCGGCTTTGGCGCAGGAGCACCTGAAGGAATCGCAGCAGCAACAGAAAACCTGGTTTGATCGGAAGGCCAGAGACCGAGTCTTCACACTGGGCCAAAAGGTACTATTGTTGTTACCGACTAGTGATAACAAGTTGTTGGCTAAATGGCATGGACCCTATGAAGTAGCCAAACGAGTGGGTAAAGTTACATATGAGCTTTACATGCCTGAGAGAGTGAAGAAGCACCAGGTTTTCCATGTGAATCTTTTAAAAGAGTTCCATGAGCCTCAACAGCAGCTGCTGGTCCGAGCTGTGAAGGACGAAGAGGTGCCAGAAAAATATTTTCCCACTTGTGTGGAGGAGCCTGCTACAATTGACCTCTCCCATCTCTCTCCCTCTAAGCAGGAAGCCATCTTGCCTCTTATTGACCCAACTCTGTTCCAGGAAACCCCAGGTTTTACCTCTTTGGTCCAGCATAAAATCCGTCTGAAAAAGGAGGCCCCAGTCCGGCAAAAGAGCTACAGGATCCCAGAGCGGTTGGTCCCAGTATTAAAGAAAGAGATTTTGTTGATGCTTGAACTTGGAATCATTGAACACTCAAGTAGCGAATGGTGCAGCCCAATTGTGTTGGTGCCCAAGAAGGATGGTTCTTTGCGATTTTGCATTGACTTTAGATACCTGAACAGTGTTTCCAGTTTTGATCCATACCCAATGCCTCGCATAGATGACTTGCTGGAGCGAGTAGGAGGAGCCACGTTCATCACGACATTGGACCTCAGCAAGGGTTATTGGCAGCTTGCACTGGCCCATGAAGCAAAGGAATTGACAGCCTTCCGGACGCCATTTGGTATGTACCAGTTTAGAGTAATGCCATTTGGTCTGCAGGGGGCCCCAGCAACCTTTCAACGCCTGATGGACTACATTCTGAGAGACGTCACTAACTTTTCAGCTGCCTACCTGGATGATGTTGTTATTTACAGCCACTCGTGGGAGGAGCATCTACACCATCTCCAGGAGGTGCTGCAAAGGATTAAGGCTGCTGGGCTGACTATCAACCCCCGGAAATGTGCAGTGGCACATCAGGAGGTGCAGTACCTGGGTTTCACCATCGGCTATGCCAAGATAAAGCCACAAGTTGATAAGATGGACGCTATTCGAGCCTTCCCAATCCCCACTACAAAAAGGAAGGTGAGAAGCTTCTTAGGTCTGGTGGGGTGGTACAGAAAATTTGTGCCTAAATTTTCTGACCGATGTGCTGTTCTCACAAGTCTGACTAAAAAGGCAGCTTCCAACAAAGTGTGCTGGACTGAGGAGTGTGAGAAGGCTTTCAAGGATTTGAAGGAGGCCATATGTAAAGAGCCTGTTCTCCACAGCCCAGACTTCAGTCAGCCTTTCATCCTTCAGATGGATGCTTCTGCGGTGGGACTCGGAGCAGTCCTGATCCAGGAGAAGGAGGGTGAAAGGAGACCTGTTGTGTTTCTCAGTCGGAGGCTGTTGGACCGTGAGACGAGGTATTCTACAGTGGAGAAGGAGTGTCTGGCAGTCAAGTGGGCTGTAGATTCGCTCAGATACTACCTGCTGGGACGTCACTTCACGCTGGAAACAGACCATCGTGCGCTCCAGTGGCTACATCGGATGAGGGATTCCAACAACCGAATCTCTGGCTGGTACCTCTCTCTACAGCCCTATGAGTTTTCAGTCCAGTATCGGCCAGGCAAGACTAACGTGGTGGCGGACAGTCTTTCGAGGATGGCTGAGGAGTGAGGCTCCGCCTCAAGGAGAGGGAGGGGGAAATGTAACGAAGACCCGGTTCATTACTGTGAAGTAAAAAGAGAGCTCTTACCTGAAACACTTGAACATGCACATAGCACTTTGGATGGCACACTGCACTTTAAAGTTTTACTAATTTGCACATCCCCAGGCTCCAGCCTGTAGAAATAAGAATGATGAATGTAATTTTGGTGATATCTTTTAAGTGTCAGTGTGTAGTGTATGTGGTATGTTTTTTTTAAAGGGTTTTAGAGTGGTGTAATGTATTTTTTTTTCTAACCTTCTTCTTGTGTCCAGGTGTCTGGCAAAAAGGTTCCCCAGAGACCAGACACCTATTTGAAACCTTCCGGGCCAGACCAAGAACAAAGAAGGCAGGGGGGAGTGGTTTATTGGTTTTAGAACTGCTGGAGAATTATTTATTCCAATTGTGTTTAATTTAGGATTTTGTCTATTTAATTAGTGGTTTTTTTTCTACATAATTATTGGTGGGTTTTTATTGGAGGAATTTTACATTAGTTTTAAAGTAACTAATGTTTGTACACCCCTAGTTGTTTTAAGTGGTTTTTACCTAGTTGGGCGGGGCCCCTTTAAAAAGCCATCTTGTTCATTCAGTCATGAGTTGGATTGTTGGAGTGTCCTGAATGCCACCTGCTGCTACTAGGTAAAAACACTAAACTGCTTAACCTCCATGCATATATGGACTGCACTTGCACTTTTTTGAATGCACTTGCACTTTTTGGACTTTTTTTGAATGGAAAATAAAAGGACATGGAAACTGAGGACATTAAAACTGCTTGACCTCTCAATTTTTTTCATTGGTACCAACCTTGTTTGTTCCACCGCTCGTGCCAACCTGACTGCACTGATCCACACGGTGGGATAGTGGCGACAACCAGAATTGGCCCAAAAAAAGAGGAAGTAGCCAGTTGTTTGTCATGTATCAGGTTAGAAAAGGGGAAGGGACAGTTTAGCTAAACTGGCTTAGCTTGCCACATTAACAGGGACTTTTTGGAGTTTTGCAAACTCTTAATGATTCTCAAGAGACATAAAAGTGAGATGACTTGGTTGCTCAGGGCTTAGTTCTCATCACAGATGACACATTAAATAGAGCAGAGAAAAAAGGAAGAAGACCCAAGACTGAAGTAAGAAGATCAACTGGCCAAAGGATGACCACGGAACCCCTTGTTACTGAGAACCATTAAGGCTGAGCCCGATGCCCTTTTCTCCGTGTTTCCTCCACAATTCGGGGCCAATGATCCACAAAGTCTGTTAAGAAGTACCACTGTGGTTTTGAACTGGTCGATGAAAACAACCTGAATGTTCCACAGATGGGAGTCTCACCTATTGGATGTCCGAGCTGAAGCTGAAACATAGGTTGGTTCTTTGTCCTGGGGCGTGGTCACCGCGGTTCATATGTGGAGTCACCCTTGACCAGCCCACAAATGACACCACAGGTGCCATCAGTCACATGAACTGACTTTTCGTCTACCAGCACCACTTTCTTTGTGGAAAAAAGCCACTGCAGTTCGAAAATAGGTGGCACTTTGGGTCCCTAAGCAAGACCCTTAACCCCCGATTGCTCCCCGGGCGCTGCACAGTGGCAGCCCACTGCTCCCCGAAGGGGATGGGTTAAGATGCAGAAGTGAATTTCTCCATTGTGAGATCAATAAAGTATCAATTATTAAAATAAAGATTATTATTCAATTCATTAAATTGAAGTATTCTGTGTATCATATCAAAAGAAAACAGCAGAAATTGCATGGTGCTCAATTTACAATATTCTACCTTCACAGCAACAATTATAAAATATACTGTAATTTTGGAATAGCCATATTGTATTTTGTTTAGTAGAAATTTCTACTTTTTTCAAAAACTAAAAAAATAGGGAAGGAAAACACAATCCTCTGTTTTAAATATATTATCACAAGGACAAAAACACAAAAACAATTGTAATGTCTCATTTGATTTATTTTGATGTTGCATTATATTTTTTGTTCTTCCTTGAACATGAAATGGATTCTGCTAGACTGTTAACTGCATACAAAACACATACAAGCATTTTGAGTCATGTCTGTACACATACAAATAATTCACAAGAACTCAATTTTGTCAAATTTGTCATTTCTCAGTAAAATATGTTCACACCTATCTGAATTACCTGCAAAGGCATTGGAGTATGGGTAATTCTTTTTCTCTTGATCCCAGACCTGAGAGATGAAAATGAAGTGTCGGCCTCTGATTTCTTTGTGCCCACTAAACCAGCTGATATCTTTTTTTAAAGTAATCTACAAGAAATATGACCACAGACTACTATATGAATATTAGGACATGTAAAGAATGAAACTTTGTGTTTGAATGAACTCATCAGGAAGTTGTATGTAAATATTTAGCTTTGGTTAGGTTTCATATTCTTTCATATGTCATCAAAGTGAACTGGTCCAAACAGGGATCATAAATGCAATGCATGGAATGAGGGTGTAGCATAAAATGTTTAGAAAAATCATGGCCATCCCACCTTGGGTGCTGTCTGGCCCGTCGCAACTGAGGGCCATTAGTACTGCTACCTCACTGTCTTCAAACTAACACTCCCTCTCTATTTATATTGTAGAAGATAAAAGAGATGTTGTTGTGGGCCAATAGGGGGCACTGTTATCAAGCTTTTAAAATAGCATTCACTCACAATAAAATTGACAATGACATAATTTAAAGTCTTTGAAAGCAGCAAAAACTTGGGTAAAATTGGGGTTTGTGTCTTGGCATTACATCTACTTCTTATCTGGTGGGTAAGAATAGGAAATGTCTAGATTCTAAAATGGACAACTTCTTATAAGGTTTGGGTTATGCCACAATATCTAGATATCTGTCATGAGACACAGCTTGAAGTTGATATGTGTCAAAGAAGAACATGTGAAAATAAAACCTTTAAATACTGTAATTTCAATAGAGCTTTACATCACCTCCACTACTTGGAGATATATCTGAGATCTGAGATTTTCTTTTTTGTTTTTTACCGATGTTATTCTCTGTGATTACACAAAACACTTATCCACAAAAAATTATTAAATGACACGGGTGAGGAATGATACATACAGAGATAGAGCAAGCTACCCCAGGAAAAAAGTTTGTGTTTTTGTATGTTTGTTTTGCATTCTTGCATATATTTGTATTGTCATGGACTGCTGCCCACACATGGACCAAACAAAGTTCTAAATTACATGGCTTTCAGATTTTTACTTGAAAATGTTGCTCAGATGCCACATATATTCAGGTATGTAAATAGCTAAATTTCTATTTACAAGCACTGAGTTATGGCAAGACCTGTGAAACACTTTCAAGACCTATCAAACAACAGAGTTCTCCATAATGACCTTCAGGATGATACCTTTTTTACACAACTCTAGTTCCTAAATGATGTGCTCATATAATGTTTACCTATGATCCTTGCTTGGTATCTGTCATCAGATACCATTTTTATACCCCTGGCCTACTTAGTGTTAATTGTTTACCAACATGTTTTTCTGACAGGAAGTAATAGCATTTGGAGGTCTCCCAATTTAATCTGAGGAGGGACCTAAGATTTGTGTGATTACAAGGCTTTCCCACCTCAAAGACATCACCAAAGTAAATAATCAGAATTCCTGTGAAAACTTGCAAAAGAAAATGTCCCTTGATTATTGAGAAAGACATAAGAAACATTTGGCATAATTTCAATACAATGTAAATAAAAACACATTTTATTTTGCTGATGTATGTGGAGAGAGGCCAGTCTCATTGCTTAACAGAAGAAAACTTCTTGGTTAAATAAAAATATAAGTTTGCCAGGGGTATGAATCATTTTGGGTTTAGTATATATTTTCATACAGAGCAGGAAAAAAATAGTACTTACACCCTCTATAATGATGACTTGAAACCATAAGTCCACCTTTCTACATGAGTTGTATTTGATGTTTCTTACCCAAGATGCTAACAACCAGTCCAAAGGTTCACCTGTCTGTGGATTATGTTACTTTTCTCATCATGCAGTTAAAAAAAGGGAAATTAGACTATTATTTCTAAAATGGTTCAAAAGTGGTAGGTCAGTTGAGTAATTGAGTCTAACAGAAGATAATTCCTTTAAACAAACAGTGGTCTTTCCGAGGAGTTTTATTTGTTGTTATTGATGGCAATTAGACTGATAGTTTACCATCAAGGCACCAACTGATATGCACAACCAGCAGTTTAAAGATGATAGTTGAAGAGATGAGAACTGGAGTAACAGCGGACTGATAGCTGGTATGGTAAGTCAGAGTTGGAGTTCATACAGGCCGGTCCACAGCATATTGGCAGGGGCTTAGGTTGGACACAGTATTCTGCACTGCTGGATAAGCAAAGTTGGTGTGCTGCTTTGCTTTTAGGCGTAGACTAGCCAAGCTGGAGTTGCAGGTGTCTCTGTACATGTAGGGGCTGGCTGTAGTGGCATAGGGGCATGTGGCTGCAGTCACTGCAACAGAGTTGAGCGCCGTAGGACTGTTGAGGTTGTTTAGGTTCCCCAGGTTATTTAGCCCAGAAGCAGGAACTCCAGTTACTGCTGAGGGCACCATGCTGGAGGGCATGTTCATGGAGGGGATGGAACTTGGGGGGGAGAACATAGGCTGGGATGACAGGGGAGTTACATTCATTGAATTAAAGAACGGGAAGCTTTTGGCAGAGAGCGGGCTACTTGCTAAGCCCTTAGTTGCCCAGTTGTTGTAGGAATAACCTGTGTACATTTCATCATATGGCTGCATGAGGCCATTGAATTGGGTGCCAAAGCCATTTTTGCATAGCTCTGCCTGCTGGTTCCTTTCCCTTTTTCTCCACTTTGCACGCCGGTTTTTAAACCATACCTAAGGCATAGGAAAAAAAGACAATCATGGGTTTTTACAAACAATTAGTTGCACCCTGTTCTCTGGAACACTCTGTCATCTTGTAGGTAGATCGGTAACAAAAACGCTAGATGGTATTGTGTTGTAAGTCAGGAACTACAGCAGTAAGGCAACCATAAGTTTGTACAATATGTATAATAGCTCAGTGTTTGCTGGTAGTTTCATTTACAATATATCTCATATTAGCAGGGAGCTTGCTCTGTGATAATATTGTTTAAATAGAGGAATTGAAACACTGAAAATGTCTGCTTAGCGATCAATGACATATTACACGTGTTTTAGTGATGTGTCCTACTTTTACTCAAAAGGGGAATTTGTAACAATCTAAACAAACATGATTTCATTTTAAATTGAAGACTTAAAACATTCTGTAACAGATACTTCTATTCTCTGTGAAAGTGGACATGAGACCATCTACCGTTTTATTAAGGCAAAAACATTGCAGTTAGTGCAGTCAGGAGTTTATTTTCGTGGCAGATTAATTCAATGAATTTATGAAATCACTTCTTTCTTGAAACAACCTAACCATTCATTGTTATGCTTTTGGAGACTTTTTTGTTTGTTTTCACAGTAAGACCTTCACTCAAATGTCTTATACTTATTGAGCTGTAGGCAGCATCAGTAAGGTCTTTAATATTGGTCAAGGATCTCCCTATGGGCAAGCCACTGGATTCTCAAGCACAGGTAAAAAAAATTGCCTCAATACCCTCAGTGTCTTTTAAAGAAACATTTAACTCTCCACCATAAAAAAACAGAAAATATTTTTGGCTTGAGAAAACACATTGGACCGACAGCAGCAAAAATAAATCCCTAAATCATCATTGACTATTTGTAACTTCCTAATGCAGCAGTCTTGTCCTTTTTCTCCTTAATTCAGGTAATAAGTGATGTAAGGAATTTGAGACTTGCAGGCCATGTCCTGCATATGTGTGTGATGTGCCTCTTGAAGCAAAGAATGTTGCAACCAAACCTTGAGAATCTACTCTAAATTCTTAAATGTGCTTTGTTAACTTTGTTAACACCTTTATCCACCTTTTGGAGGATGTCAGTGGATGTCTGTGGGGCAACTGTCATGTCAACAGGCTTCCCCATGATTGTACTGGCTATAAAATGACTACAACATTTCTGTATTAAAGGTCCTTTTACTGGTCAGATGTAATATCCTACTTTATTATAGAATTGTAGGTTCTTCATTAGCTTAAACTCATAATCATTTAAATAAAGATAAGCTGTTTAAAATTATTCTCATATTTACATTCTCATAGATTTATTAAACATTTTGAGTAGTTATGGGTTTAAATTTTTCAATTCAATTACTGAAATAAATTAGCAGTTCAATGGTATTCTAATTTACTGAGATGGATCTGTAAGCAAATATAGTAACAAGGAGGGAATGTACAGTGAGGGTATTGAATCTAGGACATGTCCTTGATAAATGGTAAATGGCCTGTACTTGCATAGCCCTTTATCAAGTCCAGATGACCCCAAAACACTTGACAATATCACTTGCTACAACAGCCTTCTAAAGGAATGTTCTGCATGGCCCAAAACATTTAGATATCCTAATACAGCTTATGTAAGATACAAAAAAAAGAAAAAGAAAACAATAACAGCCTGGTTATTTATTCTAAAGATATCATAAGAGAGATGTTTACCCACCCTGACCCGAGCCTCAGTAAGATTTGTCCACACAGCGATCTCTTCTCTGGTGCTCATGTCTGGGTAGCGGTTTCTCTGAAAGGTGGCCTCTAGCTCTTGGAGCTGCTGGCTGGTGAAGTGAGTCCTTTGCCGACGCTGCTTCTTCTTCAGAGAGCCTTCTTCAACACTTGACTCATCCAGTTTGTTCTGCTGTGATTTCTCAGTGTCTATAGAGAAATAAGAGAAAGGCTGTTGGCATATGATAGTTACTATCTAACAAGGAGACAGCAGATGATATCAAGGTGAAAACCTCAAAGTTTAATAAATATTGTTTTTTTAACAACTAGGGTCTTGTTAGCCCATACTGTTAAACTTAAAAAAAATCTCACCAACTTGCTCAATCATCAGTGATGAATTGTAAGTATAAGCCACAGTTCATCTGATATCTTCTAGAAAAAGACAACTCAGCAGATTGCAGATGTCTAAAAAATCCTCCTTGTTCTTTCCTTCTTCCACTGACGGACATGGTAGAGATTTATTGGCAGACCTCAACCATGTTAAGGATTAAAGTTTGTATAAAATACTCAATAATATATTTTATATTATTGATGTATTATATTATAATATATTTTTTATTTACAACAAATTGTTATGTTCTCTGCGATAGACTGGCGACCTATCCAGCGTGTACCCCGCCTCTCACCCATTGACTGCTATAGATAGGCACCAGCACCACTTGTGACCCCGACAAGGATAAGCGTGTAGGAAAATGGGTGGATCGATTGTTATGTATTGCCTTTGAAGTAAAAAAAACAAACATAAAACATACAAAAGCTATCTTGTAATATGAAAGTTCTGTAGTACCTTGAAGATTTTCTTATCTACTAAATTGATATAAGCTTTAACAACAAAAAATACACTGTATACTATTCATAGGACGGGCTTCCTGGCAGCTTAAGAGATCAGTAGATGCAGACACACTGTAACTTTGGTGAAAAATTAAAAGCAATTAAAAAATCAGGTCCAAGTAACAATCATGATGAAACCAAAAATTATACCAGCTTCAAACTGCTGTTCTATAGTTACCAAAAGCACTCCTTTTTAATTTGAGAATGTGTTATGGAATTATATATTGTAATTTTGATTGTTCAGAGGTTTCACATTAATATTTAAAGTATTATAATATAAAAGATCCTTTCTCTATGTAACTGGAGTAAAAAGTAAATGCTTCAGATATGATTGTGCAGTATTAACTTCTAAGAAGATAGGCTTAAACATTAGTGCCAAATTCAAACAATCAAGTCAGAGTTCTTTATATCTATACATGCTACCTCAACATAAATTAGAATGGAGCCCATAATTAACACAACCCAATCTCAGCTGAATGAAAATACATAAAAATAGCAACTGACATGCCTACAAGCAAGAAATTGACAAGCACAATTGTGTCACAAAACTAGGAAAATCCATCCATCCATTTTCTGACCTGCTTAGTCCCTCATGGGGTCGCGGGGGTTGCTGGTGCCTATCTCCATCGTTCACTGGGCGAGAGGTGGGGGTTCAAATAATTATTACTTGTTTCATCCCCAGCAGAGTTGGTTTAAAGGCCCATTGAATGTTACGTCTGCTTAGGCTCCTCACTGTCAGATCAAACTTCTGCAACTTGAGGACCTCACAGAAAGATGTTAATTTAGTTGGCTAGCTAATCCTGTGGATCGTGCCATTGTGACTAGGGCAGGTTGGGTTCTGTTTGGTTATGGCTTAGGTCTCTGGGAGCTGTTCAAAATTATCAACTGGGTTTAAAAGGAGGCTCCACAGGGCCACCAGCAAAACCAATAAGGGTCAGGCTGAGGCTGTTATCGGGCAGTAAACTGACACTGGGTAAGCTGGCACTTAAGTCTATAACACAGTATAGAGGAGGGACTGGCCTTTAGAGTGATGCATTTATGAACAATGGGACCAATCTGACTGATAATGTGCCAACATGAGAAAGCTGCTACAGGTCAGTGCCTCATAAGATTTTAATTTAAAAAAAAATGACCTCAACTAAGCTTAACCAAATCGCCTCTGAACACCTGGGAAAACAGAAAGGATGTTTAATTGACATAATGCAGCAAATTCAAAAAGTCATACTATATTGATAGGTCTGGTTCAGCTTATTCATGTTGGTCAAAGCTTAAAGGATCTCAACACTAAAGCTAATGTCTGGCCTTATGGCAGCTTTTATTTCAAGAAGGAATTAAGTTTTGATTTAATGTTATTATTATCAGAGAATTACGTCTAACTATGAGAGATATTCTTTTAATAACTAGATAACAATTAAGATCCCTAAACTTTGTTCAGTGAGACTATTGGTCAGAATATATGTTCTAGTCAAATGTTTTATTATGAAAACTATTCTTTAAAAGTCTTACAAGCAGATCAAATTATCTTTATATGTGTTTTATTTCACATGTTTTATTTTAGATACTCACTATTCCATGAAAATGGCATTTACATTTTATTTTCCTCTACAAGTTTAAAGACTGAAACTAACTTTTAGTATGTCTAGTTCACAAATCTTGAATTTAAGTCCAAAAATATCCTTTAGTTCAGAATGTTTTGCAGCGTAATGCTTTGTTAAATGTTATATTAAATTACCCAATCGTTTCCACGAGAAAAATTGGCAATGGAAAGATGTAAAAACATAAAAATAAAACAATAAAAACATAATTAAACACAGATAATTTAAGAGGTATAATTTAAAAAAGTAACAAATGCAAATAAAGAGCATATATATATATATATATATATATATATATATATATATATATATATATATATATATATATATATATATATATATACACATATAACAAGCGCTAAATTATTCAAAATGTCCACTTTATGGTTTGCGTGCAGCAAATCAAAGCTGATTTAGTTAAAATAGTAATTGAGGAATAAACTGTTAAAATAGTAATTGAGGACTGTGGGATTTTATATACAAATCTTATTTTTAAATGAGACAGAAATGAAAATGAAAGTATTTACCAGCGTGTCTTTAGTATAGTTCGGGCAGTTATTCGGCAGTTATTTGCTACCCGCTACTCATCGCAGCGGGTAGCAAACACCGTTTATTATTGAAAACTCCATAAAGATTACACCCCAAGAATATACATTTGTTTTGGTTAAATCCGCCCCACAAACTGTCAAATGAGATGCATTGACAGATGTCTCGATTTTTCCGTTTTTACTGTGAATTTGGAACACGTTGGTTCTGATGTGTTGGTCTACAATGATTGATGATCAGCTGTTAGCTGATTTTTTTTAGCACAGTCTGTCGGCGGAGGTTTTGCAGGGAGGCAACACAACAAACAGGAAAATAAAAAATATAAAAAGCACAAACAAGTACAAAACCCATACTGAATAATCTTAACGTCATGCTAAATGTTTACTACCACATTTAATAACGAAATGTTTAAAAAAAAAAAAAAAAAAAAAAAAAAAAAAAAACCTAGAGCAGGAAAAAAATATTCAGTGCATGAGGAAGACATTTTCATCACTTAATTAAAAGGAAATGATTCCGCACGAGGCATCTAAACGATGCTGTGACCCAGAAATGCAGAGAGCTTTGTTTGCTGGCTGACCGCTTTGGTCCTGGCCTTTGCATCCCGGCTCACGCTGTGGCGTCCCGGAGTCAGAGAGACATAGCACTGGGCTGCGGGTCTCACGGTCAGTCAGCAGGTTAAAATCCATCACCAGGCTCTACACACACACACACACACACACACACACACACACACACACACACACACACACACACACACACACACACACACACACACACACAGGCGCGCGTACAGAGAAAGCAAGAGATTGAGGAGACACTGTCAGAATTGAGATAAAACTTTCCGGTCACATTTAACCGTGCTCCTTAGCTCGAAAAGCTAATCAATTTATTGTTAAACATTATATATCATGTTGTTTGATCGTATTTGTCTGCAGCGCTGAAGTGTGCAAAAATAAATATTTTATTTCGTGCAGTTTAGCCTTTATTTTTAAAGTGTCGTGAATATTCCTGCAGTTTACTTACTGTCCCAGCAGTATCCGGCTTTGCTACAGGGTTTCTGGAAATTAACAACACGGGTCTCCATTGTTGGTTTTGACTGCAAGTTTATGCTGTCGAATTCTTACTATTTTTAATACTTATACAGTTTAAAATTCATGTAACATTTCGCAAAACATATGTAGTTTTCGGTGCTGTAGTGCCTTAAAAGATTAACTGACTCTTGCAAATACAACAGAAGACAGAACAGTGCGTTTTATAAAGTGAGGCTAAACATTTCTTTAACTCTGTTGCCAAAAAAAATCTCTAAACATGTTCAACTTGAGAAAATAATCAGTCATGAATCAATATATTGTGTTTTGCTTCATCTATCAGTTGCTTCATCTATCAGTTGCTTTTTTCTCTTCATTTGTTCTCTGTGTGGCAGTTGTAATCCTTAATGGGAGGTTAGCACAAGCAGCTGTGGGAAGCCACGTCCTGGACTCATTCTATTTTAGGGAATGTGAGGAGAGGCAAAAAAGACCTTACAATAACATTTTAGGCCAATTTCATACATCCACACAGTCACTTATTTCCCCGTGATCAGTTAACTATCCAACAATGTTGATGGAAAGCAAAAAAAAGCAGTCCAGATCTGCTATAGCCCATGGAGTTTTCGGATCAATTATGGGTATAATACAAATGAGCCCATTTGACTTTTGTTGGTGACAGAAAAGGAGTGACCAGAAGCAATGACATGCTTTAATAACTTTACGATTATGTTTTAAATGTCAACTGGCAAAATTTATGATGAAAGACCAGAATAATGAAATCAGTAAGGTGTCTTCTTCTAATGTTTGGCTTTATTTTAATATTATTTAACATTTCCAGTGGCATCATTATGCAAGCAGAAGTTATGTTGTTTCTGTCTAGGCAGAGCTAGACAGGCCAAGTCAAACTCGTCACTGCAGTCTCTGTGTATAGAACGTATTATGGTTACAAACTTTATAGATAGAAAATGCAGGATTATATTTTCTGATAAACCTGTGTTGGAAAGCTACACACACCATCCCCACGGTGTTTATGTTCCCCTGCCATCTCTTGCCAGGCCTTTGTATTTTGGTCACATGAGCCTTGTGAAGCCTTATACACAAAACACAGGAGTAACACACAGACTGTATTCGATTAAAACCAGAACAGTTTGAAACACTCTCTGAAGACCACTATCCCATGCTCCCCTAATGAGCCATTTGGCCTTACCAGCTGATATAGATCAAACTGGGGAGAAATGTATTGGTTATACATACATGCAAAAAACGGCACGTTTAATTGATAGGTACATCAGATAAAAAAATGAAAGAGGAAACTCCTTTATTGTCCTACAATGTGGAAATTCGGGCGTGACATTGGCAAAGACACAGGCCGTGTCTCAAAATGCGTACTTGAGCGTTCTCGTGTGCTTGTGTGCTTGTGACATGTCATCAGCCTCAGCCCCAGCCCTGTTCCAATTGCCAAGAACTTTAGACTTCAGACTTATATCTTTAGACAGCCGAATGCTTTTTAGCATTTGTTTTTAAACAAAAGTCAGACAAACTAAATATATTTTCATTAGACTTATTCCATAATATTAGGCCCAGTAAGACATTTTACACACTCCAAGGTTCCAGCCTCAGATCTCAGATTATCTGACAATATGGTTAACACTGACTAGACCTTCTGGAAAGACATGTAGAAGAGTTTTTAGTGTACTCATGTATATTTTATCATAAAACAGCTGAATGTATCGTAAGTTTCTAAACCAGGCAGATGAAAGCAGTGTAATGGTGTTAAACTCCAAACAGATCTGCTGTCTATGCTCTTTTTACTACACTGGCAAGATAGTGTGGGTTTTTATTGACTTGTACTTAAAACTGTACCTCAAGAGAGTCATTGAATACATATCATTAAATTCAAATAGATGCTAATCAAAGGTGTGATATACAAGTTATGAACTATGGAGAACATTGGGAAAAATGTGCTTTTATCAAAAGAATGTAATTGAGAACAATAGCCATTAGCCATTTACACCAATCACAAAATGGTTTAAGTAAAAAGAAAAAACATTTGACCATGTTAGGGCTTTAATTTTCTCTGTCTATTCCAAAAAAACTGTTCCCACTGGAGAACTGGTTCATCTTTCCTCTTCAACACTACACGTTGTTTGAATTTCAAACAAATGATATTTAAATGCACATTACAAAACAAACAGGTCTGATTCATATAGATATGATCAGTTGAATCCAATCATATAGACAGAGTCATTTAATTATTCATTCCAGCCCAATCCTAGTTTTAATACAATGATGTCAGGTTTAGTTTGTTAACTCAATTGATTAAAATAAAGTTGTCTATTTAAGGAAACCCAACAAACTGCATCAAGTCACTGATTTTAACGTCATGAGTACCTATGCTTGCTGAAGACTTTAAAGAAAAGACTGGCATCTGGTCAGAACAAACAAAATTGTGTACTGCTGTTGAATGGAGTCTCTGAGGAAATAAAATACAAAAGTTTCAGAAGAGAAACCGCAAAAATAGACTTGAGGGTTAAAAGTCATTTATGGGTCAGAAAGATCAGTTTTATGCCTAATATCACATAGATCAGTTAAAATTGCTCAGAAAATTTTGTTCATAGTGTCTGTGGGTGGAGCAAGAGTGTTCCCTTTGGACTGAGGAAGCCTGTTGCCTCTGAAAAATCTACGTTGATTACAAGCACAGGTGGTGTGGGTTTTATTCACAAACAAAACATCAACAAGCAGGTCCTAAATGCATGGTGGAACAGTAGTTTGATCTGGGAGAACAGCTGCCTCTAACGTTGTTTGGGTCAAAGATATAAGCGTGAGCCAGTGTTGTGGTGCCAGGACTCGCTGCAGGGTGTCAGGACGAGCCAGAGAGACCGTGATTGACTGGGATTGGAATCACCAGGGGACACTGTAATGCAAGGAGCCCCTGCCACTTTTAACCGAACACCCATCAAGATTCCACATGTTTCGGAAATCAGGACAGTCATTCAGTGAGGCCAAACAGCCGGCACTGTGCTAAAGAGCAGGTCAGGGCCTCTGCACTGTAAAAAAATATTTCAAAAAGTTGTTTTTACAGAAACATTTTGGCAGCGTTGGTTACCAGATTTTTTCTGTAAAAAAAAAATACAGTAAATATGTAAACCAGTTTACAGAACCATCTGTAAAATATTTTACATGAAAAAACTGTAGACTGCTTGTTATCTTCAAATGTATATTTAACAGCTGTGTTTTGTGGAGCTGGTGGCCAAGGTAATCATGAACTTTAATCTCTCCCTGATATGCTTTACTGAAGGTAGTCATACAGGAATATTCCCTCTCTGAGAGAGGGGGAAGACACACAGCAAAGGACTGCAGGCTGGAATTGAACCTGGATCAGCTAAACCAAGTGCTGAGGCCGCTGTGCATAGACTGTGCACACTAGCCCTACGGCTCTAGTGCACCCTAATAATAATTTATATATTGAAAAGTAATAACTTTTAAATACATAAATTATTATGACCAGTGCTATGGCTACACTTTTTAAATCATAACATGTGCAGCAGCCTAAACACTTGGCTTAGCTGACCCAGGTTCAATTCCAGCCTGCAGTCCTTTGCTGCGTGGTTCCCCTCTCTCCCAGCCTCTATTCCTGTAAGCCTACCTTCAATAAAAAGGGCCACTACCTCCACAAAAAGTAGTAATTAGATATACGTTTAATGATAACAAGCAGTCTACAGTTTTTTCATGTAAAATATGTTACAGATGGTTCTGTAAACTGGCTTACATATTTTTACTGTAACCACAGCTGCCAAAGTTTTTCTGTAAAAACAACAGATTTGTTTTACAGGGTAGAGGAGCCCATTCACAGGGCCCTGGCTATTACCTGGGGAATTATGGAGCGCCTTCTTACCCCAATTTGACGCTTTTTAATTTACTCACATTTCATGTCAACAACAGGAGATGCATGTTTAACTTGATGCTGAGGCGCAGCACAGACTTTAATTTAAATACTGCCTATGGTAATAACAAATAAATAATAATGAGAATCAGAAATCTTCTTTTTCAGGAAATTGCCGGATCCATCTGGTCGCGAAGCGCATTCGTTCGGCCTGCACGCATTACCCTGGGAATTATTCATAAACGCGTCGAGAATTAATTCCCAGGATTAGGACTTGATTAAGATGTGTGTCACTTTGCTGTCTGAGAACTTATTAAGGGCCTCCTCCAAGAGGCAGCAGATGGAATTCCAGACCAATGTTTGTAGATGTTAATTTCCACCCTGGCATAACATCTATTTGCATATGACTGAGGGACTGAGAGGCCGAGGCAGTCCTGCAGCACAATCACTGGGAAATAATTGGCTGTTCCGGGTAATAGAAGCCCTCTGCAGTGATTAACGCAGAGTTCTTCTCCATCTAAAATTCAATATGGTTTATCGAATTACAAACACATATGTTGTTAATTTCGCAAGTGTCTTTTCTAATTAATCCGATTGAATCAGCATATTCTTAAAGAACATTTTTCTTAGAGTGCCCATAAGGTTGTGATGATTTCTCACTTCATTATCTGATTTTTCTTCGGGCTAATTCAATGAAATAGGTTCTTAAATCGTGGATTTAAATGGTTATAGTTTATATAAACTAAGGAGCATTGGAAGTGGTCTCTGGGCAGAAGAAGACAGGGCAAATTCATGGTAAGTCTTTCTCAACATGATACTCGGTTTAGTTGAATTCCCCGCAATTCATGTAATTCAAGCATCATGATTTCTACAGCCAATAATATTCACTAAAATTTTAGGTAGCGATGTATTCAGTAAATGTAGAAAAAAAATCCAGATTGATGTCGCAATAATGTGCAGTCAATTGCAGCATCCCGACCGGCCTTGAGCGCACACGGCTGGCTGGGAACCAGTCAAGAACATTTCCATATAGACCCGAGGCCAAACGCTGACATGGTTTAAACAAAACTTTGTTTCATATGTCCGGATCTGCGATTGATACTAAAGAGGCCATAAACGGAAGGCCCGCGGAAGGACGCGGATTATGTAAATTAGTAAAATAATTGTGCATGTTTGACTTTTACTGCCAAATATATAACCTAAATTAATTAAAATCAACCAAATAACTGACAAATTGTCAAGTAACTTTACATCCGCTTCTATTTACAGATAAGTATATTTACAAGGAACAAATGCAAGGTTTTTGTATAATAAAAAGCAGTTTAGCTCTAAGTTATTATTATTATTATTATTATTATTATTATTATTATTATTATTATTATTATTATTATTATTATTATTATTATTATCGAAGCTGATGTAATATTTTGTATCGTGTCAGTTTGTCGCGTAAGCAGCTCATATTAAAGTAAGACTGACGGTGATTCTTAGTGCGTGTGTGTTGTCCACCCAGACCCCCGCTCCTCTTTCACTACAGCATACCCCTGCAGAAATGACAGTTCCAATCATACCATAATAACCACCCAAAGAAATATTATAAGGTCCCCATCTGCAGGGCTTTGGAAGTTCCGCAACCTGTTTCAAACCCAGACCGCAATAATTAATTCCAGCAGACGCTAAAGCAGTTGTTCACATTTTTTGGCAACAGTGAAAATTAGAAATTAATTGGCAAACGCACACACATCCTGATACTGTCTAATGAACTGGCCGTTCAGTTGAGTTCTAAAAACCCAAATGGCATCGGAGAAAGAGTTGCCGCTGTTGTTAAGAAATGCTTTGCTACCAACCGCATCGTAACTCCATAAAAACACAAATACATGCTGATGAGTACACAGTGACAGACACAACAAGGAGAGAAATGTGCGCTCCAATGCACTTACGTGGACTGCTGGTCTGGCTAAATGAATCCGTGGAAAAGAAAAGAGCCTTGCTTTGTGTTGCTAGGTTTTCTGGACTCAGGTTTACAGGTGACATGAACAGAAAAACTTCCAGGGTGCAACAATTTGTCAGAAAAAGCGTGCGACAGTCAGTAAACTTCCTCTTCTCGTTGTTTCCTCTAAGCTGATAAACAGGGAGCTGTGTAGGACTGAGGCTTGATCCCCTCTCAGAGAATAGAGACGGAGGTGGGCGGGGGTTCACACCATGCTAAATATTGTGTGTGACTGCTGGAGAAGCGATAGCCTGTCTTTCTCTCTCCCTCTTCTTTCTCATTGTATCTCTGGAAGCTCTTGAGCACCAGACTCTCACACCATAGTGCTTCCTCCATTACCTCCCCTTCTTCCCCTCTTCACTGTATCAACTTTTCCATTCATTTATACGTGGTTGGTCACTAAAATCTAAAAATGTCTTACATAATTTTGTATGGTCAAGATAAACATCAGCTGAATTTACACAAATTTGATCAGAAAGTAGCTTACTAAAACATAGAAACCCGATAGATTGTGTACTACTCATTTGAAACTCTTTTGTTAGTTTTTTTGTGAAAAAATTACAAAATCTTGTAGCTATTCTTTGTAGAAGCAATTTATAGGTTTTAACTCATTTTAAGCTATAAAGTTTCAAAAGCTGTCCACTGTCACCAGAGGCCTGAGCCTGACCAACTAGAAGGAACTCGGACCATCTTCTCAGTTAAATGACTCTAATGTTTTGACTTGAATCGTTCTGAACCAAGCAGCTGTTGCAGTCACAACTTCGCCTAAACTGTTTCGTCAACGTTCAAATATTTAGGAGTTTTGTTGTTGGGCTAGTCTTTAAGTTTAGTGCTGAAACAATAAAAGGTGGCCAGGCTTCTCAGTTGGTCAGCTATGTTTTCCCAGCTTTTATGGTATGTCTGCAGCAATTTCTGATATGTATAAATGTGGTTTTTGAATACAAAAAATGCTTATCTGAGAGGAAAAACCTCTACTGTATCAGGTAGCTAGCAGCACAGTGCTCTATTTTCTGAGGTCAGTTATTTCTCTGTGTCATTTTAATGGAGTTTAGACTGGGTATGAGTGTCAAGTTCCTTCATTTTGGGTTTCCTGTCATTTTTTACATTAAGTTAAAGTTCATAGAACAATTATAGCTAACCCTTTTTACTATTTTTGTTACTTGCTAATGAAAACTCTTCATTGAGTCTATAGGCATTCTTCTGAAGGTATGACATGCGAATTACTAAACAAATTAAATCAACAATATTGAGTTCCAGAAAGACATGTTAGTATCCTTTGAAATCCTTTACATGCTGGTTGTTTGCTGCAGTTAAACTTGTTGGATGAGTATGACAATATTTTAACAATGCTCATTAATTTTCATTACCTCTTTGTGATAAATCTTGCAAGTATAGGCAGAAATCCTGGGAGGATGCATGGGATGTGCCCCCCTTTCAAAAAGATGCCCCCCTGGCCCCCCAAAAATAATCCTTGTTGACGCAAATATATATATATTTTTTTGTAAATACTACAGCAGTAATGTTGAATAAAACTACAACTCAAAAGATCACAATTATAAACGTAAAATTAGTTTCCCAACTATTAAAATATCTTTATTGATATGTATTTTTTCAATGTTAGAGAATAGATATTGAACTTCCTTTAATGATCTTTTCACCATCTTTAGTTCTTGCTTTTTCTGAGGATATTATTTCACTTTGTACAGTATAGAAATAGAATAGAACAGAATGGAACAGAATTAAACAGTAATTCTTTTTTCAACAGTCGGTAAATTCAGGTATACCAGAAGCAAAGTAAAAGGCAAATCGTCAATGCAGATACATTGTATACAAAAACTCTAAAAACAAAAAAAGAGATTACGCAAATTTACAACACAAGAAAAATACTCCACAGTTACTATGATTAGCATACTCAAAATAAAGACATTTCCAACTGAGGTGGGTGATTTAAAAATATGCACAAGATGTGCAAGTGTATTTGTGCTTAATAAACAAGAAAAGAGTATCTACAAGAAAGAAAAAAGCTGTGCAAAAAACAACAGGGACGTAAGAACACTGGCTTTGTTGGGAGCAGTATGGGTTATAATGTGAACAGCTGCTGGGAAGAAGGATCTGCTCCTTTGTATATTTAAAATGCAGCAGTCTGTCGCTGAAAGAGCTCTCCAGCTCAGCAACCACTTCATAAATGGGTTGGAAGACACTGCCCAACAAGGTTTGTGGTTCCCACCACCTGTGATGTGTTGAGGCAACATCCTAAAACAGAGCTGGCCATCCTGATGAGGTTATGTAACACATTCCCCTCAGCTGGAGGGGGGGGGGTCAAACAGGCCACACATGGAAGTTGAATGACGTTAGCGCACCATACACACACACATTAGGGGTATTAGGGGTGTAATGAGATCTCATACGAGCATTAGTAAAGCATTAATAGGGAATATTGATGTCAAATTAATGGTTTTGCGTAAATTTTGGATTAACCCTAATTTAACCTCATTCCATATTCTTTAAGATGAACTTTGGTTCTCTAATTTGGATCTGCAAAGAACCAGGATTCTCTCAGTCATTCTGATGATGGTTTTCAGCTATTATTGTTTTGTCCTTTTTGTTTCTTTTATGTGTACGTAGTTCCTTAGCATTTTTACCTTCATTTTGCTTAGTAGTTTAGTTTAGTTTCACTAGCATGAGGATTTGTTGATTGAAATATAGTCCAAAAAAGGTTAAAAAATAAAACAACTGGACATCTATTCTGAAGCTCAACACAAGTACAGTTGTTTTTTTAAACTTTTTTTGAATTGATCATGACCCGGATGATTAACATTGAAATATATGTCAATTCAGATAAACAGCATTCAAACGTAATGTTCTCTGGATGTTTCTTTGTTTCTGTTAATAAATTGTTGAACTTGAAGAGAAGGTGTCACTCATTTATTCTATTTGTGTGTAGAGTGTGATGTTAAAAGAATGCCAGTGCTCGAATCACCCTTTCAACTATTGTCCTAATATAAGCTGTCTGGGCTGATATTCACTGGACAATACCTAACAGACAGAGAGTTATTTATTAAACATAAACAAATGTTCACTCCCATAAACAAAACAAATCTTCATGCAGACCTGCAGGGGGCAATCAATCATTTGCATTTTTTTACAACATCACCAGAAAAGCACCCCAACCGACTTCCTGTCAAGAGGAGGAACTTCTTGTTAGACGGCCGTCTTGAACATCAGTTCAATACATGCTGTGGAGGACAAAGGAGGAAAGCTTGTTGAGAGCAAAAGTTTAAAAAAACAAGCCAAACCAAGAAAACTAAAATCCCTCAGTTCACCGTCAAACGCAACTGGTAGGAGACTTGACTTTCTTGAATTACTCACCTGTTTTTGTGAAAGGTGGAAAGGATAAACTTGTACTTAACTATGTGCTCCACATGTGCCCATGTAAAATGTTTGTCTCAGTTGGCATCTGACTTAGTTTATTCTAATGTTAGTGGCTTTTAGTTAATTATTTTCACTTAATTTGTTTGCCTAGTTTAAAGTCTGAAGGTTATGTTAAGCTTGACAATGCAGCTTATTGTTTAAGTTAGTGACTCAAACCAGTCCAATTGTTTGGATCAGTAAACCTTATGGCTTTATTGAACTTGTGCTTTTGTTTGACACTCCACTATTTGCATATCTTATTTACTTCTTAAGTTAAATGTTAAACAAGATATATTTGTTTATGTGAGATTAATGCTAAAATTTAAAGGTATGTTGGCACTTATGCTGACTTAATGTTAAGGCATTGCTAGTTTGGTTGCACTCAAAGTTAGTTGTAATTGATAATAAATTAGTACTTTATGGATTTTTATTTTTTACATTTAAATTAAATTAAATTAAATTCAATTTTATTTATATAGCGCCAATTCATGAAACATGTCATCTCAAGGCACTTTACAAAGTCAAGTTCAATCATATTATACAGATTGGGTCAGATTATACAGATTGGTCAAAACTTTTCCTATATAAGGAAACCAGTTAATTGCATCAAAGTCCCGACAAGCAGCATTCACTCCTGGAGAAGAGTAGAGCCACAGGGAGAGTCGTCTGCATTGTCCATGGCTTTGCTGCAATCCCTCATACTGAGCAAGCATCAAGCGACAGTAGGAAGAAAAACTCCCCATTAACGGGAAGGAAAACCTCCGGCAGAACCGGGCTCAGTATGAACGGTCAGAGCAGAGACACAACAAGAGAGACAAAAAAGCACAGAAGCACACATTGATCCAGTAATCTGTTCTACATTAGATGGTAATAGCGGGTGAGCCGTCTTCTCTGGATGATGTCACAGTTAACAGAACGCCAGACCAGGTGTACCTACTATGAAGATAAAAGAGAGAGAACAGAAAGTTAAAGCAGAAATGACAACACGTAATGCATAATTGAAGAACAGTAGAACTCTATAGAGTGAGAAAATTAGATCCTGATGTCCTCCAGTAGCCTAAGCCTTTAACAGTAAAACTATAAAGGTAGCTCACAGTAACATGAGCCACTCTAGTTATAAGCTTTGTCAAGAAGGAAGGTTTTAAGATTAGTCTTAAAAGTAGACAGGTTGTCTGCCTCATGGACCAAAACTGGGAGTTGGTTCCACAGGAGAGGAGCCTGATAGCTAAAGGATCTGCCTCCCATTGTACTTTTAGAGACTCTAGGAACCATCAGCAGACCTGCAGTCTTAGAGTGAAGTGATCTGTTAGGAACATACGGGGTAATCAGAGCTCTGATATATGATGGAGCTTGATTATTAAGGGCTTTATAAGTTAGAAGAAGAATTTTAAATTCTATTCTTGACTTAACAGGACGCCAATGAAGGGTAGCTGGGGCGATGTGGCACAGAGGTTAGGGAGTTCGTCTTGCAATTGGCGGGTTGCCTGTTCGATTCCCGTCTGTGTCTGTCGTTGTGTCCTTGGGCAAAATGACTTCACCCGCATTGCCTGCTGGCGGTGGTCAGAGGGACCAGTGGCGCCAGTGCATGGCAGCCTCACCTCTGTCAGTCTGCCCCAGGGCAGCTGTGGCTACTAACATAGCTCACCACCATCAGGGTGAATGAATGGGTGAATTACTGAACTGTAGTGTAAAGCGCTTTGGAGGTTGTCAAGACTAGTTAAAAGCACTATACAAGTACAAGCCATTTACCAAGCTAAAATTGGAGAAATATGATCCCACTTGTTGATTTTCATCAGAACTCTTGCTGCAGCATTTTGGATGAGCTGAAGGCTTTGAACTGCATTTTGTGGACTTCCTGATAGTAAAGAATTACAATAGTAATGCATGGACTAGTAACAAATGCATGGACTAGTTTTTCAGCATCACTCCTGGACAGCAATATTCCGGAGGTGAAAGAAGGAAACTCTGGAAACCTGTTTAATATGGGATTTAAATGACATGTCTTGGTCAAAAATAACACCAAGATTTTTTACTTTATTACCAGAGGCCAAGTTAATGCCACCCAGATTAAGTGATTGGTTAAGAAGTTTATTTTTTGAGGACTCTGGCCCAAAGATTACAATTTTGGTCTTGTCAGAATTTAAATGCTGGAAATTTAAAGTCATCCAGCTTTTGATGTCATCAAGACATGACTGCAGTCGAAGTAATTGTTTGGATTCATCAGGATTTATGGATAAATATAGCTGAGTGTCATCAGCATAACAGTGGAAATGAATCCCATGCTGTCTTATAATTGTGCCAATCGGAAGCATATATATATATAGTTAAGGGAAAATGCTGTATAACTGCATCTTCCAAGTAAGAAATTACTAAAGACAGTAAAGTGTCATCTGGCATGTGGAACGTTTGAGCATCATTTTTAATATCAACTGCAGCAGAAGAGGGCCGTACAGCTGCAATACTAATAAGGAACATATTTCTCTGCTCCTAAATTATTTTGTAACAAGAGCAACTGCACTTTAGTTGGACTTTAAGAATTTCTCTACACAGAAATAAAAATACTTTGAGACCTGTCCTTTAATTTTCTTTTTATTATTTTAAACCAGATATAAGTCTGGTGTATTATCTCTAAACTAGGGCTTTCAAACTATTAAAATTTTTAATTTCAATTAATCTTGTACTTTACCTTTTTATTTCTGAAAGTATAAAAGCTCATTTGGGAATTTTAAAATGCAATTTTGCAATAAATGACACTAGTTAAAATTATGCTTGTACAAAAAATATTTTTCTTTTTTCTTTTTCAGGCACTTTTCAAAATTGAATGACAACATCCTGGTGCCATAAAAATGATAAATTCTAGCCAATAATGGGCTAAATCGCAAATCACAATGCCCTGATGTTTACACAATGTATAAACAAATGTTTATACAGGCGGGACATATCAACTATCAGTGACCAATCCTCGGCTGTTTTCAGCGAGGTTGGGGCTGTAGGTGATGACAGATGACGCGCATGGTTGGTGGGCATTCCTAATGATGTGTTGTTCCTGGGGGTGTCACCAGAAACTGATTATACCGTAAAATCTCCGCCCAACACGTCCAGGACTGGATAAAGTCCTGGACGTGTTGGCACGTGAGAGGGCATGTTTAAAATGTACGTCCTGCGGTCCAGTTCTGTTTTTTTTTTCAAACAAATATTTATTTCTCTGCCAAAAATCCAGCAATTTTTTCCAACTTCTAACCTGTCTTTTACGCTTAGCATACTGTTTTACTAAACATTTAACCAAATCTCACTGTAATACATCTGTTTTTCTCTAATGTAACTGCCTTGACCAACTGTTGTCTGCACTCAAAACGCTTTCCAGCGCAACAAAAGCCACAAATACATCGATCTGTCCTCCCAATGATTTCCATGCTGGACAATCCTATTTATTTTCACTAATATTCTGATCAAACGATCCCTCCACGAAGATCAACTTCACACAGTACTTTTACACTGTAAATCTCTCCAATTAGACGCCATTCTGAGCCACACATTCGCACATATATACGCACACCCATATGTGCAGATTTACACACACAGACACTTGCGCACACACACTCTCAAACACTGCGGACTCAAACAGTCTCTCCTTTCATGCAATGATCCCATTAAATGACACATTATGACAAAGACAAAAACATATCAGACAGCTTGCGCGCAGAGTCTTAACCAGAGTCTTTTTTTTTTCCTACGGAACTTCCTTGTCTAACCGCCGTGTTTTCAAAAACTCCCAAATTGTTTCTGTGGGATCCACTTTTAAATCTATTCATTTATTAATAATAGCATCCTGGAATTTTAGCTTTTTTTTGTTTGTTAAATCACCCCTTAAACCTGCATTGTATTCTTTTACCCATGTGGCTAAAGGTTTTGGCCTCTATAAATTATAGCCATTATACCTCAGGGTCCTGCTGTTCAATGAATTTCCAGTCTGTACTTTGGAGCTTTTTCAACATTTTACTTTGTCCCTTTCCCATTTTTATAAATTTGGTCAAGTCCTGTAACACAAAGGGTGTCCTATAGGCTGGGAATTTTACACCGTGGGGTAACAATTAAAATACCTGTTGTGGTA
The DNA here is from genome assembly GCF_011125445.2 of Fundulus heteroclitus. NCBI lineage: Eukaryota > Metazoa > Chordata > Actinopteri > Cyprinodontiformes > Fundulidae > Fundulus > Fundulus heteroclitus. Next base: position 1,210,646 of record NW_023396781.1, on the reverse strand, counting down.
ATTCTCACTTCAACTCTTTCGAGTGGAGAATTCTTGCTTACAGAATCCACAAGTGGCTTGTTACTCACAATCCCACTGTTTTTAAATGAAAAGAAAATACTTAGTGGTACTTAATTTTCCAAACATACACACAAGCACACACTGCAGACTTTACTTTTGAAGGACTCTGCCATCCTCTCTTGAATTACACATCCTTTAATATGGACGCCGTTATCCTGTTTTTTTTTTCTACACAGACCTTTTGGGTTCTGTTACCCCTTCGATTGTATCACAGACCTTTTGGGCTCTGTCAACCCAATCCTTGGCACCTATCAGTGCCAACGATGATAGGGTTTGTTATCACAGACTTTCTGGGACTCCGTTGTCCCATTTATGCGCAATACCCCTCAGTCACTCACTCATACCTTTAAATAAACTCCACTCACCACTGCTGTCTATCCTCCCTCGGACTTCCCATCAACAGTCAGATACCAGGAGTGAGATGGACTATGCCCTTGAAAAAGGATCTGAAAGCAGTGGCCACTGTCTTATTACCCAGTTCACCTCACCCACAGGAAACCCTCGAGTATGTTGGGATCCGGCTCGAAGGACCAATTAAATGTCAGGTTCAAACACCTAAAACATTCATTAACAACACAAGAAGGAGAGACAACAATGAGGTTAGTTTTCAAATAATCTTGCAAGGAGATCGAACGAAGATGCTTAATACAGATCTCCAGATTCGATCTGAAGCAAATCCGTCCCCTCCTCTCTATTTATTAGGAAACGGAATCCCTGGTTCCATTGTGAATCTAAGTGGTAGGGATAAGCACAACAACTGTGACCTTCGAGTTAAAACCAAGCAGTTCACACAGTACAGTTATGCGTAAGCAGTCCAGATGGCTGAATAGAGTTCAGAAAAACATTCATAGTCACAACATATTTCTCTGCTTTCTGCAGGCCTTCTGCAACTATAAGACAGAAATCTAAAACCTTAAAACTTCTTAGTAGTAAAGAGTAAATATATATGATAAATGCAATGTACATAAAGAAAATAGTAAGAATAATTATATCAAAAAGACAGGCTCTCAGCCAAGCAGGTTTCAGCTCATGATCAAATCACCAGATACACAACTGGTAGGGAGGAAATTAAGTTACAATTATTAAGATATTGTTTAGTAAAAGGTAGAAGTTGAGTTGGAAATTTTGAAGATATTGTAGTATGGCTTGTGGCCTGGTAATGTTCAGTTTATATAGTGCTTATAGTTGAGCCACAATGAAAATGTTGGATTTAAAAAGGTTTGTTTAGAACTGATTAAATTTATGCTTGTTAATTTTTTTCTTGAAAGGTTTTCAACCTAAATCCTAAATCCTAATGCTAAATCCTCCAACAAACTTAAACACAATTTTCAACAAATAAAACACAATGGAAAAGGATTGGAGTTGTGCCTAGCGCCCTTCTTGGTAATGACTAGCCATTTTTTCAAGTTTGGGCAGGAGCTGAAGGATCAAACCAGACATAACTTAACAGTTGAAAACCACAGTAGAGATGAGGACTAAAGGCCTGAACTCAAGGAGGCTGTCGATGCAGAGTATTAAGTAACCAGCAACAATGGCGGAAGAAGCTCTTGGGAAGGGAGTAAAACAGCTAAAGCAGGAAAGAACAACAGCTAAAAGTGCCTTCACCAAACAAGCCAACTTTCTGAGCTGGGCCGCAGAGAACATGAGCAAGAGTGAGTTACAAGGGGAATTCAAGATGCTCACATCTTATGCGAGGGGTGTCATTGAAACAAATGATGATTATCATACTGGCCTACTGGCAGATATTGAGGAAGCTGGAGAGGAGGAGGAGGAAGCAACACTATGTGGGCAGGTGCAGACAGACCACGAAAAGGCAATGAAGACTGTAAAAAAGTCCTTCAAAGACTGGAAGAAGTCAGAAAAATAGTCCAGCAAAACTTCTCGTCCAGATATGGGGAAGATGAGGTTAAGTCTTCAATTCAGGAAGCAGAGCCAGCATGTGATAAAGCTGAAATTTCAGTCTCTGCTGTTAATAAATATGGCTAAGAGCTATGGGTAGATGGTGCAACTGAACTAGTCCAATATGCCGCTGCAAGCATTTCAGCATGGGAAAAATAGTTTCCACAGGAACAGAAAGCAAGCCTGGATGGCAGAGTAAAGGGTCTGAAAACACGAATCAGTAACATTGAAGACAGAAGGGCAGAATTCCTTATATCACTAAGAGTTGCAGAAAATGGAGGAAGGGTTCCTGTGCTAAATGCACAGGGTCACAGCCAGTTCAGCCACCAGTACTGAGAATCAAACCAACCAGCCATCTCAGATTTTATGGAATTTCCATCGGTGGAAGTGAGACTGGGAGAGTTTGCAGAGGCAGGGGGAGCCCACTGGTTTAGCTGAAGCGAAGAAAATCCAGCTCTTGGAGAGTGTTGAAGAAAAGATAAACAGAGACCTGTGGCTGTCCTCTTACAATACAGTTGAGGACATGTTCAGAGTGCTCCAGAACAGGTATGGGAACAATACCACAATTGCTTTGGAGATAATTGAGGAACTGGAAATGATTCCTGCACTAAAGTCAAATCAGCTAAGGAGAACTTGACTTAATCCAATCTGTAGAGAAGGTCCTCAATGATCTAACAGAGCTGGGGAATTTAGAAGCCCCCAAGAACCCTCTGGTCATCAAATCCATAGAATGCAAGCTACCAGAGAGCATGAAGAAGAACTGGCTGGTATTCATGATCAACCCAGCAAACGGCGTCAAGTCAGACTTTGAGAGCCTCCTTGGATTCCTAAAAATACAAGAAGAAACCTTAGAAAGATTAGAGCAACTTCAAATGGGTGAGAAGGCAGACAAAAGGCCTATTTACATGAAGAGGAAATATGCTTCAACCCAACCCACAAGAAAAGGTGGTTGCATTGTCTGTGGAGATGAGAAACACAGAGAAAAGATTTTATTTTGCAAGACGTTCAAAGAACTGAAGCCTAGCGAAAAGCTGGATGCTGTGGAGAAACTGGGAGCATACAAGACATGTCTAGTGTGTCATGAGGGAGATGAGGGATGCAAAGATACTTATCTGTGTAGGAACCAAGACTGTAGGAAAGGCAAGGCAAAGGCAAATTTATTTATATAGCACAATTCAGTACAGAGACAATACAAAGGATTTCTTTCAATGCCGGAGAGGGAGCTCCAAGAGGAGTGAAGCAGACAGAGCACAAATATCAAGCGTGAGTAGACACAAGCTTACAGTGGAGCAAGTGAGATGTGTGTCTGAACTTTCCCCAGAGATGACAGAAAAGTTTAGGAGAGCCTTCACCAACATAACAGCAAAGACACACTGTGCTGAGAAGAGCCAACCTGGTGGGATGGAGTCATGTGAGCTGTCAGTTATTCTCATGCTGTTGGAGGTGACTACCAATGCAGAACAGAAAATTGGAACAGTCATAGACATCGGACACTAATCATATCACCCATAGAGCTGCCAGAAGGTTAAATCTGTACAGTGAAAAAAATCACCCTGGTCATCCAAGGGGTGGAAAGAATTGCTATGAAGGTCAGGACCAAGAGGTACCTGCTCAGAGTGAGGATCAAGACACCCACAGGTACAGAGAGAGCTCATGAGCTTGTCTGCTATGGTTAGATGAACTTGCCAAATTTCACAGATCAATAAAACCTAAGCAACTCCAGTCACCATGAGGGAAGACTTGCTCTACAGGGAGTGAAGGTGATTGGAGACCTTGTCCTATGGGAGAGCCCTTTGGGAAAGACTGTTGGTGGAGCACATCCAGATCTCTTTGAGGAAGTGGATATGGCTGCGCGCAGACCTGAAACACACTTTGCCCGATCCATGAGAGCCACAGCAGTAAAGTACCAAGAGCTCAATAAAACTCAAGGGTTCAAAGCCGAAACCTAGAATACAGGTGCCAGCAGAGGTTTTCTTGACTGGTGGAAATCGGATAGCTTTGGAGCAGCCTGGGAACGAAAGTGTGGAGGATGCAGGTGTGCCAACTGTCCGCCTGGAGGCAAGCAAATGACATTAGGTGGAGAAAGAGAGCTAGAAATCATCAGGAAGTGTCTCACCTAAGTCAAAGCAGATGCTCACAGCAGTAAACCACACTGGGACACAAAGTATCCATGGACTGAAGATCCAGTCTCTCTACCCAACAACAGGAGTGGAGGCCACTTTTCTAAGAACAGACAGGCAACCCAAGAAAGAACCAGAATGGAGAGTAGCATATGGAGCTGAAGTTCATGAAATGGTGGAAAGGAGAACAGCAAAGAAGCTTCCCAAGGAGGTGATTACCAACTGGAAGGGACCAGTATGGTATGTCAGCCACTTGGTGGTTCCAAATCCACATTTTGTCACAACACCTGTTTGTTTGGTATGGAATAGCAGCCAGGAGTACAAGGGAATCAGCATGAACAATCTCCTGTTGAAAGGGCCTGATCTCCTCAATCCGATCCGAGTAGTGCTTCTCAGGCTTAGAACTGGCGTGCATGTAGCGCTGGGTGACATCAAGAAAATGTATATTTCTGTGTGGTTGGAAGACAAGGGAATGCATCTTCACAGATTTCTCTGGAAGGACACAGAAGACATTGAGATCGAAGATTATGCCATCACCCGAGTCAGCATTGATGATCGACCAGCAGGGTGCATCGCACAGCTGGCCACGACGGAGACTGCAAAGCTATCCATGTTTGCTCACTTGGAGGAAGAACGTAGGATCTTAGAGGAGTCATGTTGACTCTTACAATGACCAAGAAAACCTGGATGAAAACATCAAAAAAGTTGAGGAGATCTTGAAAGTAAGGTACGTTGGTCCTCAAACCCTGGGTCCAATTAGGCCAATGTGGGAGGCAGGAGCATGTGCCAGAAAAGCCAGGAACATCTTCCAACAGCACAAACTTGCACACATTACAAACGTAATGTGTGCAAGTCCAGTATTTTGATTGGACGACCCGAGCTTGGAGTCAGAAGATTTGTGCCCCACGGCTTTTTACTGAGAGCGTGTTGGGCATGCACACTGCAATATCAGATGTTCGTTATTTAAACAAACGTTGGTGGGCCGGCCCCAATACCAAGGCACCTCAAGAGGATTTAGCCTACTGAGCTTATCAGTATTATGGCAGACTTAGATATATAGACACAAATGTTTATATTTTTATTAATTTTATTGGTAAGAAAATCTGTCTTGTTTACAATGTTGCTCTATAGAGAACGATTCTATATATATATATATATATATATATATATATATATATATATATACATATATATATATATATATATATATATATATATATATATATATATAATAGATAGATAGATAGATAGATAGATAGATAGATAGATAGATAGATAGATAGATAGATAGATAGATAGATAGATAGATAGATAGATAGATAGATAGAGTCAAGTTTTGTTGTGATTTTGATTCTCTCCCTCAGTAATGCTCCACTTGAAAGAGCCCAGTCGGCAAGGAACAACTCAGAACAAGGATTTCCCCTTTCTTGTTTATTATTGAAATTTGTTTTCTTGATTTGATCAGTGAAGGGGTCATTCAGTCATTCAGGTTGAAAACCTTGAACACAAGAGTAACAGGAGATATTGCGTTATTTCAAGTTTAAACAAACACAAATCATTGTGTTTGGCCAGATTCTTTCTAGGAATCCGGCCGGATTTATTAGTTCTCCTAAATGCTGACAACCCAGGGTCCAGACCAGGAAGCAGAGCCGTAGTTTAACACATCTCTCTGCAGCTTCTGTACTGTTACCCACCCATTATCCTATTGAGATGGTGTCTTTGCCACAGCCAAAACTTAACAGACCAAAAACTGATCTAAAAGGAACAAATCATAAAAATCTGATAAAAATTCATACGGATCACTTTGAACCAAAAAATTTAGGAATTAAATGTGGTCTATTAAATATAAGGTCTCTCCCTCCAAAGACTTTGTTAGTTAATGAATTGATTTCTGATAATCAGATTGATTTGTTTTGTCTCACAGAAACCTGGCTACAAGAGGACTACGTTAGTATAAATGAGTCAACCCCCTCTAGTTATTCAAATTTCCACATTCCTAGATCTGTGGGAAGAGGAGGAGTGGCAACTATCTTTCAGTCAGATTTATTAATTAGTCCCAGGCCAATTAATAATTACAGTTCTTTTGAACATTTAACCCTCAGTTTCCCTCATCCAAACTGCAAAGCAATAAAACCTCTTCTGTTTGTTGTTTTGTATCATCCACCAGGCCCTTACACTCAGTTTTTGGATCAGTTGTCAGATTTCTTATCTGATTTGGTGTTAAATACTGACAAGGTTATTATAGTGGGTGATTTTAACATCCATGTTGACACTGAATGTGATAACCTTAGTGTAGCCTTTAAAACTATCCTAGATTCAATTGGTTTAGCTCAAAATGTGCATAAGCCAACGCACTCTCGGCTCTATATTTTGGACCTTGTGCTGACATATGGCATTGATTGTGAAGAATTAACAGTATTCTCTCACAACCCTGTTCTGTCTGATCATTTTTAATAACATTTGAGTTTAATCTAACTGAGTTCTCCACCCCCAAAAGAGGGTTCCATTTTAGTAGATCTTTATCGGATAATGCTGTATCAAAACTTAAAGAGTCTGTCCCCTTTTTAATATCCTCAGTATTGCAGAAATGCCCTGTAGATGGCAGCAATGCTGTTTCTTCCCATTCACAAATCGATACCTTTGCTAACAGTGTGACTTCCTCATTGCGTTGTGCATTAGACAATGTAGCTCCCTTGAAAAAGAAGGTGATTATTCACAGGAAGCTGGCTCCATGGTTTAATTCAGAGCTGCGTTCCTTGAAGCACAATGTTAGGAAATTGGAGAGAAAATGGCGCTCTACACACCAAGAGGAATCCTACTTAATCTGGAGGGACAGTCTATTGTTGTATAACAAGACCCTTCTCAGGGTTAGAGCAGCATATTTTTCATCATTAATTGAAGAGAATAAATATAATCCTAGATTTCTCTTCAGTACAGTTGCCAAACTTACCCAGAGCCACAGCTCTGTTGATCCATCCATTCCCTTAGCTCTTAGTAGTAACGATTTTATGGGATTCTTCATAAATAAAATTGACGCAATTAAAAATAAAAAAAATTGGAATCCTCCCAAACATGATTACCTCATCCTCAGTAAGTAAGGCAGCATTGGAGGAATCTTTAGAACCTGCACAGTGTTTGAACTGTTTAGAAGCAGTAGAGCTTTCTGAGCTATCTAAAATCTTAGCTTCATCTAAACCTTCTACCTGTATGTTAGACCCAATCCCCACCAAGTTGTTTAAGGAGGTATTCCCTTTGATCAGTGGTCCTATTTTAGACATGATTAATCTATCCTTAGTAAATGGATATGTACCACAGGTTTTTAAAGTAGCTGTTATTAAACCTTTACTTAAGAAACCTTCTTTTGATCAAGATGAGCTAGTAAACTACAGACCTATATCTAATCTTCTTTTCTTATCTAAAATTCTTGAGAAAGTAGTTGCTAATCAACTTTGTGAACATTTACAAAGCAATGACCTACTTGAGGAGTTTCAGTCAGGCTTCAGAGCTCATCATAGCACTGAAACAGCTCTGGTGAAGGTCACTAATGATATTCTCATGGCCTCAGATAATGGACTTGTGTCTGTACTTGTCCTGTTAGATCTCAGTGCTCCATTTGATACAGTTGATCACAATATTCTCCTACAAAGACTGTAGGGATTAAGTGCAAAGCATTAGGCTGGTTTAAATCTTATCTGTCGGACAGATTCCAGTTTGTTCATGTTAATAATAAATCTTCCTCAAACTCTAGGGTCACCTGTGGAGTACCACAGGGTTCAGTTCTTGGACCAATTCCCTTTACCCCCCAGCAGTGGTTCCTCAGTTTGACTGGAACCCACAACAGCAGTGAATTACTTAGAGAAATAGTGTTAAAAGGGGTATCCTCTTCAGTATTACAACTGTTGAAACTTTATCGTTATAGGCCTGATTGTGATTATGCTCGCTGGGACAAAACATTTGGTATATAATTTTTCAATGTGGCTCAGGATGGGGAGAGGAAGAGAAAATAAAGAGAAAAAAGGGTATTACAAGATCCGTTATTTAAATTGCAATTACAGGGAACAAAACAGAATGTGAGTAAAATAAAAAGTGAACATGTGATGGAAACAGCAGTTGTATCTTCAACTCAGTTTAATTAACTTCAAGGAAGAGGCTTGCCTATGGCCTCCTTTTCTCTATTCTTTATATATTTACAGGTCTGTTGTGAGAGCAGATGGCAGTTTGATGGTCAGTGTGGCGTTGAGTATTGAACGCAGGACGTGATAGATGAGTGTTTAGAGCTGATATAGTGGACATGTTAAAGCACCCATCGACATACAACCGTGGTTGTCCTGGACATTGAACAACAGGCTGACCAGCAGGTCAGCCTGGTATGGAGCAACCAAATCCTAACATGACCTCACTATTACAAGGTCAGTACCCCAGCAAGGGGATAACTCTTCTTATGAACAAAATTTACACACCCCTGAGGATGTCGAGCTGCATGAGCACTGCATACTTGGAGCTGTCAGCGGAAAAGACTGCATGAACTTTTAGTGGACACTGAAACCACATATAAGCCTCTGGGTTGTGGACTAAGACTGTCACTGAGTATGATACTGAGAGAAGAAACAGTGTCTGTCGTTGTGACCTGAGGGGGAGAATGAATTGCTAACATTTATGGAGGACTGTGAACAGAGCCTGCTACAACTGGTGTTCTCTCCAGCTATGGAAGATGCAACATCTGGGTTCCTGCTCTTCTTCCCACCTGACCCGCCACACGTCACTCTGTTCTACGACAGGAACCACACAGACTGGTATCCAGATTCTTTAAGGTAAAACACAGACAGTCATTTCTAGGAATATGTATGTGGCACCTGAGCAATTGGCAGCTGCTACTGCTGAACAATTTATAACGATATATGATGTCGGATGAAACGATTTCTCATATTTCTCTTTCTCTCCATGTTGAGCACCAAGTAAAAGAATTAGGGGCATGGTTAAACGTCCCCTTTAGGCAACTGACTGGGCTCCTGCCAGCGTGCAGGTTTGCTGGTTTAAAATATACTAAATACCTTTTAAATTGTCTGTGATGTAACTGATAAGTTTATTTTAAACATGAGTGTGATACGTTACCATGGCCGGGAACGTGCTGATCATCATTAAGCAGCAGAAGGTGTACTTGCCATCACAATTATAAGCAGAAAGTCCACAGAGGTGGGATTACTGTCATATGTTCCAGTTACATTTAATGTCAGTAAACATAAAATTGCAATTTGCCAGGAAACGTCTTTCCTGGGCTGTGTTATTTCTGCAGGAACAACCAATGTGTCCTCCAGCAACAAGCAAAGCATTCTAACAAACCCAAACTACAGTGCATGAATGACATGTTATCGTTTTGGGACTAAATGGCTGCTGTCACAACTATATTATGGGTACATTGATCTCACGCAACCTTTGAGAGACCTCATGAAGATACAAGGTATGATAAAATTCAATAATATTTAGATTTGGACTAAGGAAGCTGAGCAACAGTTTGTCCAACTTTAAGAAAGATTAGAAAGATTAGCATTAGCGGCTGAATGGACTCTCCCTGACAGCTCTATTATTTTTCGTTGATGTTTCTGTAACAAAACTAGCAGTAAATCCAATTTTTCTTTCAGAACAGGGGGGAGTGAGAGTTTTTATATATATATATATATATATATATATATATATATATATATATATATATATATATATATATATATCCGTCCGTCTTCTTCCGCTTATCCGGGGTCGGGTCGCCTCAACTGGCTCCTCTCGACGTGGAGGAGCAGCGGCTCTACTCTGAGTCCTCCCCGGATGACTGAGCTCCTCACCCTATCTCTAAGGGAGAGCCCAGACACACTACGGAGAAAACTCATTTCAGCCGCTTGTATCCGGGATCTCGTTCTTTCGGTCACGACCCAAAGCTCGTGACCATAGATGAGGGTAGGAACGTAGATCGACCGGTAAATCAAGAGCTTTGCCTTTTGGCTCAGCTCTCTCTTCACCACAACGGATCGGTACAGCGCCCGCTTCACAGCAGACACTGCAACAATCCGCCTGTTGATCTCCCGCTCCATCTTCCCCTCATTCGTGAACAAGACCCCAAGATACTTCAACTCTTCCACTAGGGGCAGCCAACCCGGAGAAGGCACTTTTTCCGGTTCAAGACCATGGTCTCAAATTTGGAGGCACTGATTTTCATCCCGGCCGCTTCGCACTCGGCTGCGAACCGCTCCAGTGAGAGCTGTAGATCATGCCCTGATGAAGCCAATAGGACCACGTCATCCGCGAATAGTAGAGACGCAATCCTAAGGCCACCAAAACGGATCCCCTCAACACCTTGGCTGCGCCTAGAAATTCTGTCCATAAAAGTTATGAACAGAATCGGTGACAAAGGGCAACCTTGGCGGAGTCCAACTCTCACCGGAAACGAGTCCGACTTACTGCCGGCAATGCGGACCAGACTCTGACACCGGTCGTACAGAGACCTGACAGCCCTTATTAAAGGGTCCGGTACTCCATATTCCCGGAGTACCCCCCACAGGATCCCTCGGGGGACATGGTCGAATGCCTTCTCCAGATCCACAAAGCACATGTAGACTGGTTGGGCAAACTCCCACGCCCCCTCCAGGATCCTGCTGAGGGTATAGAGCTGGTCCAGTGTTCCACGGCCAGGACGAAAACCACACTGCTCTTCCTGAATCCGAGATTCGACTATCCGACGGACCCTCCTTTCCAGAACCCCTGAATAGACCTTACCAGGGATATATATATATATATATATATATATATATATATATATATATATATATATATATATATATATATATACAAATTCACAAAGTTTTCCTATGACTGTATTAAGACAGCACAGGCTGTCCAAAACCTTGGAGTCACCCAACATCACATATTAAAGGCATATACATGGCAGCGCATGATGTTAAAAGGTGAGTGCAGGATTTTTGACATGATGAAGGTGCCTATGGAAGAGGAGCATCAGAGCAGGAGGTGCTGTAAAAGGACTTGATGGAAAATGGTGTTTCTTCTAGGATTAAAACAGGAACTTTTTCTGAAGCACATGGAGTAGGACATGTGGGTTTAAACGGAATTTATGCTGAAACTGAGGAAAAGTTGAATGGTATTTATGTTTACGTCTATGTTGAAAACTTAAAATAAAGTAAGATAAAAACTATAAAATATAAGTAAAGACAAAAAATAGGAAATAGAAATAGAAAGTTTGTTCTGAGGTTTGGCCATCTCAAAGCCGGACTGACGGGTGCCGGTGAAATTAGGGCTAGGGAGTAGCATTACCCTTGAGGATTTGGACTCTCAAAAGAAGCAGGGAATAGCAGTCGAGACACCAAAAAAATATCCTTAGGGTGATATTTGGCAGGGAGTTAAACATTTGTTTGAGAAAAAAAAAAACAGAACAACCCCCCGCACTGTCGCCCACACATATTGAACACACCCCTTTATCCAGTCCGGGACGTGTTGGGCGGAGAGTTAACTGTAGAATCAGTTCCTGGCTACACACCCAGGAACAACACATTTTTAGACTGCACCCACCAATCATATACGTTGTTCATTACTCCACCCACAGCCCCAACCTCGTTGATGTCAAGCAAGGATTGGTCTCAGGCAGTTGATAAGGCTGCCGTTTGGTGGGCACCCCACCCCTCAGATGACGAATGCGGGCGCTGAGGACCACATGGTGAGGACTCAGAGACTCAGAGAAATATCGCCCTGTATAGGCAGTCCTTTTGTATGTTTAGCTATGAGCCACCAGACAGCAGACTTAAATCGGGTTGATCAAAAGAAAGCAGGAATTAGACAACCAACTTCTTCTGCTGATTATAGGTCTAGGAACCACCAGTCAGCAGAACCAAAAGTTAAATTAAAATGGATCTTAAAGATGTTGGGCAAGAAGACAACCCTGCTGATTTGATATATTTTATCAGCATTCCATCTAGTCTTACAGCAGTTTTGGAGTTATTCTCAGATTGAGTAGCTGTCATTGAAGAAGTTATGAAAAATGCCAGTGGTTTTAATCGTTTTACTACAGAAGTTGAAATTGCAGAGCGGCATATAACAGCAGGAACAGAATGTATGAGGTGAGATTTATAGGAGAGATCCCAAAGTATTCGTCCTATGCAAACACATTCTCAAAGTCCCACTAGGGCGCAGATGCCCTTGTTACAAAATAATTTAGGGGCAGAGAAATATGTTCCTTATTCATATGGTGATGCAAAATCCCTGGTGGATAAACTACCCAGCATTGCTGCTGGTGGTAGATTGTGGCTTGCTCAATTGGAGAATTTGACCAAAGACACAAAACTGGCCCTGGATGATTTTAGAGCCGATTTAGGACATTGTGTGTCTGCTTCTACTGCAGATGATATTGAAAATGATGCTCGAACGTCCCGCATGCCAGATGAAACTTCATTGTTTTTGGTAATTTCTCACTTGGGAAATGCAATTAGAGATGATTTTCCCTTATCTACCCCTGCAGCGTTTCCCAAGTTTGACTGGGACCCACAACAGCATCCAAAGAAATACATAATTCAGACAGCAGAAAAATTGATCAAACACACAGCCCATGCTGCCAGCGAAAGTGGGAGTAACAACACTAACCAGGGTTTCTAGCAAACAACAAATCCTCCATCACAGCACCACAAAGCTGCAGCACACATGCAGCCCAATTGGCCATGAGGCCTCGAAAATCTTCTCTTCTTCTTTATAGAATTTTATTGCTGGTTGGCAAACAACGAAATGGTACATTAACCGCCACCAACTGGTATGGAGTGTGGATCTGAATGGCTGCTACTTATTTATACTGAACAGTATAAATAAGTCAACAAAACAAAATCAACTAAACCAAAATAAGATTAAGATCCTCTCAATTATATTGATTAATGTAAGATAATGAAAAACAATTACATAGCACTTATCTCTTGAGTTCTTTCTAAGGACTTCTATTAAATCAAAGTGTATTCTTTCCTTTTTAAGATTTTGGACCATTTCCCTCCTTTTTCTTTCATACTTCTTACAGTGTACCATAACGTGTTTGATTTTCTCTTGTTGCTCACAGTATTCACACCTGCCGGTTTTATGTTTACCTATTTTGTAGGTGCTGTTTAGTCCTGTGTGCCAAAAGCTAAGTCTTGCTATAATTGTTTCTTCTCTTCTGTCCCTTCCTGCACATCTCATTTTTCCCACTCTCTTCTGAATCATGTGTAGCCCGGTGTAAAAGTACAGGGGTTAAAATTAATTTGTAATACAAATAATTATTTCATTTAGTTAATGAAATAATGTAGTAATGCAAATAAACTGAAAGTAATTTAGGGGTAAAAGCAGTGAAAGGGGAAATGTTATGATTAACATAAATTCATGATAAATAGAGTGTAAATAGTTGATTACGTAGTTACATTAAACGGAATAGTAGCTGAAGAAAGGTGTGTGCTAAACCAAACATGAATATGTGGATTTGTGTGATTGGTACATGCTTTTCGTTTGATTGGTTGCTGTATATGTCAATCCGTGTCAACTGTTGGTAATTGGGCATGGTAAGGGAGAGAGGAAAAAAGGGGCGGAGAAAAAGAGAGGAGTTGGGAGTGAGGGGAAGAGAAGAGATGCGGAGCTAGAGGGAAAAAGTGAAGAAGTAACAACGTTTGAGGAGATAACTTGTGGAGTGTTTAAGATTGTAAGAAGCCGTTGTTGAACGGGAAGGACTGCTAGCGAGCCGCGAGCGGAGAAGACGCCGTTGTTGAACGGGCAAGGACTGCTAGCGAGCCGCGAGCGGAGAAGACGCTGTTGTTGAACGGGCAAGGACCGCTAGCGAGCCGCGAGCGGAGAAGACGCCGTTGTTGAACGGGAAGGACTGTTTCGTGTTTCCTGAGGAGGACTTTACTTCTGGTGCCGTTCACTTTCATCTTCATGTCTTCATGAACCGTTTCTCCAGGAATTACTCCAGACCGTGAGTTGAATCTACTGTGGGAATGCTAAGCGACAAATAGGACAAGGATTTGCTTGCCGCACCGCACCGGGAGCACACAGGCCTGCAACTTTTATTGTTTTTGTGTGCGTGGTGAGAGTGTGGCCCATTGTTTGTTAAAGTGCAGTTAAGTATTGTATTTGTTATAAGTACATAGAAATCCAGCTAAAGTGTTAAGCAATCGGTAGATCAGAGACCTGAGATCATTTAAGCTTTGAATAGTTTTTTGATATAGTCAATTCTATTGTTCTTATTACAAATGTTGACTTTCTACAAGTTTTTACCAAATTTGGTGATATTGTTGTTGGTTAACTAAAAACCTAAATATTCTGTGTTAAACTGAAAACACAACTGTTTAGTAAAATCTTATTTCATTTATTTTTCGAAGAGTTGTCTGGGGTCAGTTATTTAAAATAGTGTGGTGAGTAGAGCCACTGCTTAGTCTAACAGTGTTGTGTTTATTCATAAGGTAGTAGGCTATACAACGTTCCACACAAAACAGGTAAACCTTCGTGGGAGCTACCTTAATATATCGAACCCAAACACCCCATCACTCAAGTCCAAGGTGAGTTCCTTTTACTTAGGCATTTACTGAGGGTTGGGGTGCTACACATGTAAAACCACCATCCCTTCCTCTCTTCCTCCCATTGCTTTTGTCACCTTTCCTTCAGCTTCTGTAAATGAATGCTCTTTTTATTTCCATTTTACTAATGTTAACTGACACACCGATGTCTTCTCTTGTTGTGGCCTCCTTTGCAGCCTTATCTGCCCTTTCATTTCTTTTATTTCCACTATGTGCTGGTACACACAAAAATATGACTGTAATGCCCATCATTTGAATTCTACACAATGTTTGCTGGATTTCTATTAAAATGTCTGCTCTACTTTCTGAATGAATTCTCTGTAAACTGATTAGTGATGAAGTTGAATCTGAACAAATAATTACTCTCAGTGGTCTTATTTCCTCTACCCATTGCACTACAAACAGAATTGCTAGCATTTCTCCTGTGTATACTGATATATTATCACAGGTTCTCTTTCCTATTGTAATATAAAACTCTGGAACAATAAAAGATCTTATTAACTAAACTCTTTGATGCATCTGTGTAGATCTGGATGTAACTGTGGTAACTGTTAATATATGCCTGTATTGTGTGTGAATTCAAAATAAACACCCTGTCCTTGTTTTT
The DNA here is from genome assembly GCF_011125445.2 of Fundulus heteroclitus. NCBI lineage: Eukaryota > Metazoa > Chordata > Actinopteri > Cyprinodontiformes > Fundulidae > Fundulus > Fundulus heteroclitus. Next base: position 1,195,380 of record NW_023396781.1, on the reverse strand, counting down.
TTTCTAATAGTGTAAGATCTACTTTCACTTCAGGTAGAACTCAAGGTACCACTGCTGGCAGTGGTACTGTTGGACTGAACTTTAAATCAGTTAATTCTAACTTTGTTGCGTTTTGTTTAACTGTCCACCCAAAGCCTTTTCTCTCCCTCTTCTCCATTTCCCAACAAGATTTTAAAGTGCTTTGTGTTGGATGATCTTCACTATGGCTCTGTAAATTAACCCAATAGTTCAGAGATAACTAAATTCTTCTCAACTTGAGTGGCATTTCTCCTATTTCCACCTGTAGTGCTGCGGTTGGAGTTGGTATAAATGCGCCTGTGCATAATCTCAAAGCCTGAAACTGGATGTTATCTAACTTTTTTAGGGATGTACTTGATGCAGATCCATACACTAGAGGTGGGCAGATTGATCCTAGGATCGATACTATCAATACCAAAGCGGGTATTGATATTGAATAATATCATATTGTCTGGTGATGATCAGCTCTTAAGCTGATATCAAGACAATGGTTGAAAGGGGTGAATTCGAGCACTAGCAATCTTTTAACAGCAAAACCTGCACACACATAGAATAAAGGAGTGACAACTTCTTTTCAAGTCCAAGAATTTAATAAGAGAATTACAATGAACATCCAGAGAACATCACTATGTAATACTGTTTATCTGAATTAACACAATATTTCGATTAACAAATCCTCTCTACTAGGCTAGTGAAACTTAACTAAACTACTAAGCAAAATGAAGATAAAAAGAGGCTAAGCTAAGGAACTATTTACATGCAAAACAAAAAGACAAATCAAAGTGGTTGGTCATATTCAGAATACTTCAGTGAATCCTTGTTCACTGAAAATCTGATTCCAAAAAGCATGGAATGGAGTAAAAAAAACATTTGGCATTCAATTCAATTCAATTTTATTTATGTAGCGCCAATTCATGAAACATGTCATCTCAAGGCACTTTACAAAGTCAAAATCAATCATATTATACAGATTGGTCAAAAGTTTCCTATGTAAGGGAACCAGTTGATTGCTTCAAAGTCCCGACAAGCAGCATTCACTCCTGGAAGAAGCGTAGAGCTACAGGGAGAGTCGTCTGCATTGTCCATGGCTTTGCAGCAATCCCTCAACCCATGTGTTTCAACACATGGGCAAAGCCCAAGTTAACCAGAACATTATTTTGAGAAAATAACGTTCTGGTTACTGATTTGCCCAGCAAAATCATTTAATCCCTTACATCCGAGTTTAACGCGATTCTCCCTCCGGGCGTCTGGGGTCACTGTAGCAAATCGGTGGCTAAAAGGTTACAGCATAAAGTTGTCAAAATAGCCTTTACCAACATTAATATTCGATAGTAATGCGGGGATAAGGCTCATAGCACCATTGAAGGATGGCAGAGCCGAACGATTAAGCTTTGTGCTTTAAATGGACTCCTTTTGAAATGTCCGAAACCGGATGTTAGCAAGGCTAACAGTTTGGCTAGCAGGCGTTCGGCACTAACAAATAAAGGCTTTAGCTTTATTTTTAGTCATAATGAGTGGGCTGGATAGTGTAAACATTAATTTCCCATCCATGTATGAAACCCTTGTGGAGATAACCTTCCTGTTAAAACCATAAAATACACTCAAATGATATTAGCAGTACCATAAACGTAAGGCTAGCATGAGCTATTTCGTTAGCCCTTGGTTGTAAGCATCATGTGTCCAACGGTTTACAAAACATTTCCCAATAAACCTTTTAACTTCACCCTCAGCTCGCTGCCCAATCTGTTGGTGCCTCATGTGTGAGCTTTGTCCACTTTGACCGTTCTAGGAAGGACGTAAAAGCAGGGAGAACCGTTGGTTTCTTCTTGACAGGCAAGCGTTTAGCCCTGCAGCATGAGCTAACAGCGTGGTTGCGGTCGGAGGCCTGGTCTGAGCACGTTCTCTGACCCGGTTGCAGTCCGATTTGAGCCGAGGTTTTCCTTAGCAGACAGCTTTCAGCTCCATCTGGGTTCGCTCCCGGTACAGGCTGAGAAGAAATACAACAGAGCTGTTTCACATGCAGGATCTTTGCTCCTGCTACCGGTGATGATGTTAAACAGCTGTTAAACAGCCCTTTCCTTTTTAGCTTTGTATTTCGTGTGTTGTTCACCCGGATTCAGTCAGGTCCTCTGCTGAAGCTGGCAGACGACATTAGCAGACCCTGGATCAGGCATGGCTGGTCCAGGTACCTTCCCTCAGCGGCTGGCTTGTGTGTAGGTCAGGGCCGAACAGGCCCTCATGGTCCAGGCCTTTTTTGTCTGCTCAATGGAAAGGTGGTCTGAGAGAGCTGCTGTAGAGCTGAAGAGGTCTGCAGAAGTGAAGTGGGCTCTTTGTCTGTGGGAGGAAGGTGTTATAGCAGCAGGACCCCTGGTGAGAGGAAGGGCCGTCCCAGCTGTGAGGGTCTCATGTTGCAGCCAGAGTGGAATGGCATACCGCGCATGTGACATCACCATCTCAAGAGCAACGCCCCTTGCCGCTTTGGTAGGACAAACAGGTAGAGAGCGTCCGTAGCCACCAGCTATTACACGCACAACAGAAACAGTGATATGACCGACTTTATAGCCATTAAACGTTCGCAAGATGATGCCCCAGGCGCACGGTTTACTGGTCGAACTGTCGAAGAACACACCAACCTTCAGCTCAAACAATGGCTTGAGTGTCGAGGGCTTAAAAAGACCAGAAAACGGGCCGAGTTGATAGAACAGTAAGTCGTTTTTTTTCCTGCTCGGCGTTCATGGCGTCGTCTGCCGTTTTTTTTCTGTTTGTAATCACCGTCCAGGATTTGGTATATGTTGCCAATAGGTAACATATTGGCAAAATATGAGCTGCCATGATAGCCTATATGCTATCATGGTAGCAGGCGCTTCATTCGATTGCTCGGTTGACAAAGGTAAATGGTATTCAAAAAACTCTTACCTGTTCACTACTTGATGTCGCTGGAATTGGGTCAGGATGTTCTTCGGTTGGGCCCTTTCCTCCAACAAAATGCTTACTACATATGTACGTGAATTTGGTAACTTTTTCCGGGTTGATCTGTTGTGTAGGCCGACCACACCGGTGTACCCAGCGCACACATTTCTCCTCGGCAGTCTTGAATTTCGGGAAATTAATGAAGAAAACATCCTTCATATGGGTCGCTGTTGCACGTTCCATAGCAACAATGTTTAAAAACCATGGACTTAGACTTGGAAAAAGTTATTTTACGAGTAAAACCAAGGGTAACGCACAGCTCTTTTACAGCGAAACAGCGGAGGACACAGCAAGCTTGCCCTACCGCGTACCACGTGATATGACGTCTCGTGACGTCACATTCTAAAAATAGCTCGCTCGCGGTACGCCATTCCTTTGTTACCCCCTCCATACTATATGTTCAGAATAAAATCTGAGATCAATTATTTATGGTGTTATTATGGCATAACATGGCTCAGCGGCGGCAGCCAATCAGCACGCAGGCTCAGCCTGGCCTGCCCACTCTGCGCTCTCCACTCAACTGTCTCTCATAAAGCACCGCAGCGTGCGGCTCCTGTTCATACACGGAGAAAGAGAGAGACCGCCAGAGCAGAAAAACATGAAGAGAGAAATAAGCCCTGTTTGGCTATATTTTAATACCGTAAATCAAATCATGCTGCATGGTTTGTAAAAAGCCAGTTAAATTCAGTGGAAACACAACAAATTTATCTAAGCACGTGAAAAACCATGAGCAAGAAAACGTCAAGCGACAGAAACGGAGAAAGGAGACGAAACTTCCCTCAGTGCCCTGACAGACCCAGACCCACAGACTGACGTCACTGACAGGCGTTTCATCCTCCAGAGAACATCCAGGTAGATAAGAGTGATCATCTTCAGAAGCAGTTCATGTAAACTTTCAAAGTAGATATTATCTATCATATGTTACTGGAGCCCACATAGAAAATGTAATTAAGACCTTGAAAGAACCCAGTACATATATTGTAGGTGCCATATGCTTATTTTAGGCATGGTTTGAATTTACTTATATTGTGTGAATTTGATATTTCATTTACATTCATGAGTGACATTAATAACTTAAGTTAAAACATATATATAAGTTTAAAAATGTGAATTTAAAGCAATTATAGGACGTTACTTAGTGGGCCTTTGATGACGTGTTAATACGGCGCGAGGGGGACGAGAAAAGGAGGAAGCGAGGGGAGAAAAGTGGGAAGGAGAAGGGTTGGTGCCTCACGGTTTTCGAACCGTGTTATACGGATTATGCTCGTGATATGCCCGTGTCGTACACTTGCTGTTACTATGTGGAGCCTTGGATTTAGATTTGTGAAAGTTTAAAGAGGCATTTTTCATTTGCATTCGTTCTTTTTGTTATCGCCTTTGTTCAAAATAAAATGCAAAACGTGACGTCGGAGGATGCTATGGTTTTTTCTTTTGGATCCTGGAACACGCGTCAGCCACAAAGCTCCAACCTGTAAAGGATTTAATTGAAACTTTTGGAAATATCATATATTTAGTCCGAAAACCTCCTGCTTCGTGTGGAAAAGGACTCGTGGAAACTTTGGAAAACTGTGGGCAACGCTTATCAAGGTCAGACGTTCTACCGTGAACGCATGAATGGAAGGTAACTAACCACAAGATGAGTGGAAGATCATTATGGTAAGCTGAAATTTGTTTTGCTGTTTCGGAAGTTTGCCACTATGGAGGAAGTTACTGAACAATTAACTAGTGCAAAAAGAGAACCGAAAATGACGGAGAAAGCCGTTGAAGATAAGATACACCGCTTAACACAGTCAAGGAAAGCTAAGCTAGGACATCTAACTAGCCAAGTGAAACAGACTGAAACGCTGATGGAATTTGACGATAATGTGGACACAGTTAAACAGAAACTGTGTGTGGGCTTTCAGGATTCATTTGGAGAGTTGTGTAAGTTAATGAGGGTCTGCAACGATTAATGGATGAAGAAGATTTTGAGAGGGATCAAGATTTGTGGTTTAACCCAAATGCGAGGCGAATGCAGGGCTTCATTGAACATGTGGAAGGGTGGCTCAAAGGAGCTGCGGCTCGCGCCGAACAAGCAAGACGCTGTGACGCCGAAATTAACCCTTCGGACAGTGCATCTGCTGTATCGGTTGTCTCGAGTAAGAGGAGTAAATCGCGCGAGACAGTATGTGGAAGTAGATTGTCCACCACTTCCTCAAAGCTTAGACTTAAAGCAGAGATGGAGAAAGCTGTATTGCAGGCAGAGGCAACAGCTTTGCAGCAAAAGCATGATTTACACTTGCAAGAAGCTGAATTAAAGGCAAAAAGGGAACAATTAGAAGCGGATTTAAAACGACAGGAAGCAGAAATAAAGGCAAAAAAGGAAAGATTAGATTTGCAAACGCTCATTGCAGCTTCAGATGCAAAAATACAAGTTTTAAAAAATTATGAAAATGAATGTTTTCATAATGTGTGTCTTCTTGTCTTCTTAAATGAGTAATTTCTCACACCATTCAATGGCAATTGACTCTGGACATATTCAAAGGCTTGTACATCAAAATCTAGTCACTGACAATACTAACACTCATGGTCATTTCATGCCACAGCAGCCTCAGCCTATTGCTGCACAGCAGACTTTATCCATTGGTGCGCAGCATCCTCAGCTTACTAGCACACGGCAGATTGCAGCTACACCTGTAGCAGATGAACATGTAGTTGAAACACTCTGCAGTGTTATGACTCGTCAGAATACAATAACCGAGTTGATAGTGAAGCAACAGAAAATGATGACCCTGCCACCATTGGACATTCCCACCTTTAGTGGTGACCCCCTTGATTAAAACACATTTGTAAGGGCATTCAAACATGGCGTAGAATCACGCACAGAAAGCCCTAAGGATCGTCTCTACTTTTTAGAGCAGTACACCAGTGGACAGCCTAAAGAGCTGATAAAGAGCTGCCTTCATATGAAGCCAGATGAAGGCTACCAGAAGGCAAAGACGTTGCTAAAAGAACACTTTGGCAACGATTATAAGATTGCTGTAGTCTACATGAACAAAGTGGTAAACTGGACGCCTATCAAGCCAGAGGACGCTGAATCGCTGAATGCTTTCTCACTATTTTTGACAGCATGCCTCAACACCATGACAGAAGTGAATTATATGGAGGAGCTTGATAATGTTGCAAACATGAAGGCCATCGTTTTGAAGCTTCCATACAAGCTACGTGAAAGGTGGAGAGGTGTCATATTTGGTGTGCAAGAGCAGTCTGACAAAAGAATCAAATTCAAAGATTTGGTTGAGTTTATTAACAAACAAGCAAAAATTGCACTGCAGCCAATCTTCGGAGACATACAAGATAGCACAACAGCTAAAGCACCTGCACCCAAGCAAAACAATAGCAAAGAGCAGAAGAAAGGCATAATTAAGAAGTCATTCACTACAAGTGCCATACAGTTGGAAAAACAGGAGGCAAACACAAAGCCAAAGGAAAACTCAAATTCAGAAAGGACTGCAACAAAGACGTGTCTCTTCTGTGATGGTGAACACAGCTTGGATATGTGCTGTAAGCTTATAGGCAAGTCACACGTTGAGAAGATCGACTTCCTGTCATGGTTGAGTTTTGGTTTGGCTTTGTTTTTCTGTTATTTTCATTTTTCATCTCTTTTGAGTTAGGTTTAATTTTATTTTATGTTTTCAGTCATCAGTTATTTTCTGTCAATTTTCACTTCACCTCCTCAGCAGTCAGTCACACCTGATATCATTTGCTTGTTAATTAGTCAGACCCTTGTTTCACCTGTTAGTGCTCTATTTAAACCTCCCTCTGTCTTCAGTTCAGCACTGGGCCGTCTTCTGCTATCCACCACTCCATGCCAGTCCTTGTTTGTGTCTTGGAAGATCTGTTTCTGTTCTTTCATTGAAGGTTAGTCCTGCCTGTTGCCTTAAAAGACTTGGTACGCTACTGTTGTCCCTGGAGAAGCTCTGTTCTGTGTCCTGGTGTCTCCAGAGAGCTGCTAACCTGACTAGCCGCCCAGTGGAGGCTCTGCTCTGAGTCCTGGTGTCTCCAGAGAGCTGCTAACCTGACTAGCCGCTCTGAGGAAGCCCTACTCTGTGTCCTGGTATCTCCTGAGAACTGCTAACCTGCCTGGCCACCCTGGAGAAGCTCTGCTCAGTGCCCTGGTGTTGCTATGAGGCCTGCTAGCCTAGCAGCCCTATGCTTCCTAGCCTCCAGGCTTGAATGGACTCTCACTCCGGGCCGTCAGCTCCTGCCATCACCTACATCCCTGACCTTCTGCAGTCCTGAACCTCCGGTCTTCACTCACCACCCAGCATACTTGTTTCAATAAAGACTCAAACTTTTAGTCCCGTGTGTGCATCCTGAGTTCATCGATAAACAAACCATGACACTTCCTGAAAAGAAAAGGATGTTGTTTTGGTTGTTTAAAGCAAGGTCACATGAGCAAATCCTGCAAAGCAAAAATCAGCTGTCAGGTGTGTTTGCTAATGCATCCAACATTGCTGCACATTAATAAAAGAGACACTGTTGCTGAAACAAAAAAGGGGACACAGAGTTGTGAAACGCAAACTATCCTCAGCACCTTCATTGCTACAGAATCCGAGGGTGGTAATCGACTGGGGCCGGGGAAGACGACTGTACGCTGGCGATCGTTCCTGTCCAGGTCAAAGCAAAAAGGGGAAATGAAGTGGTACAGACTTATGCCTTCTTGGACCCAGGAAGCTCGGCCACATTCTGTACTGAGGCACTGATGAAGGAGTTAAAGGTAACTGGAAGAAAGACCGACATACTGCTGAGAACTATGAACGAAGAGAAACCTGTTCGCACTTATGTAGTGTCAGGCTTGGAAGTCAGTAGTTTGTCCGGTGAGGAGTTCATCGATCTTCTAGACGTCTTCTCACAGAAGTCCATACCAGTGGGAAAAGAAAATATACCAAAACAAAAGGATATAGAAAGGTGGTCTTATCTTAAAAAGATACACTTACCTTATATCGAAGCCGATATCGGATTGCTTATAGGAGCAAATGTACCCAAAGCTTTGGAGCCGTGGGAGCTGGTGAGCAGTGTTGGTAAAGGACCATATGCCGTGCGAACAAAGCTGGGCTGGACTGTGAATGGACCTTTGAGGGAAACAAACGTCCACAAAGACAAAGGAGGGCCAAAGAGGAAAACTGTAAACCGCATATCAGTCAGCAGCTTGGAAAATCCACCTTAAACAACAGTTTAAGGTGGATTTTCCGGAAAGTGGAAAACATGAAGAAGTAGAGATGTCCAGGGAAGACCACCAGTTCATGGACATAGTTACGGAATCTGCTGCACTGATTGATGGTCAATACTCCTTATGTCTACCTCTCAAGAACAGATCGATTCATATGCCAAACAATCGACCAATTGCTGAACAAGCGGAAGTTTCTCAGGAACGAGACCTACAGACAGGAGTATACAGACTTTATAAAAGACCTGTTAAAGAAGGGCTACGCGGTGCAACTCTCGGAGGACGAACAGATGCGGTGTGGTATATACCACACCATGCCGTATATCACCCTGTCAAACAGAAGTTAAGAGTTGTGCTCGATTGTGCTGCGTCGTATCAAGGCACATCCCTGAACGACCAACTTCTTCAGGGTCCAGACCTGACCAGCAGTCTGATTGGTGTTGTGATACGATTCAGACAAGAGCCTGTCGCGATCATGGCCGATGTGGAAGCGATGTTCCACCAAGTTAAGGTGTCTGAGGAAGACTCTAATCTGCTCAGGTTTCTCTGGTGGGCAGGTGGTGACTGCAACCAGGCGTTGACGGAGCATTAGATGGCAGTACACATATTTGGGGCCACTTCTTCACCGAGTTGCGCCAGCTTCGCTTTGAGGAGGTGTGCTGAAGATCAGAGTGGGTAATACAGACCTGAAGTGGTTCAGACTGTCCTACAGAACTTTTACGTAGACGACTGCCTCAAGTCTGTTGCTACAGAAGAGCTAGCTGTTTCCATGTGTCAAGACCTCATGAAGATCTGTGCTAAAGGAGGCTTTCGCCTCACTAAATGGGTGAGCAACCGACGGAAAGTGCTCGACTCCATTCCCAAGTCTGAATTGGCAACAGAAATGAAAACCTTGGATTTGGATCATGACGAACTACCTCTGGAAAGGGCTCTCGGCGTCAACTGGTGTGTTGAGTCAGACACATTCAAATTCAAGATCACCATAAGAGATCGCCCATTCACCAGGAGAGGACTTCTCTCAGTAATTGGTTCAGTCTACGATCCATTAGGCATTTTGGCACCCGTAGTCTTGCCAGCGAAAGCTATCCTGCAAGAACTATGTAGATTGAAGATTGGATGGGACGAAGACTTACCGGAGCATGTGAAGAAGCAGTGGACAGACTGGCTAGTTAGTCTTCCTGCTTTGGAACACTTTTCTGTGGCCAGATGTCTCAAGCCTGAAGAATTTGGAAATTACGTATTTGCGCAATTACATCACTTCGCGGACGCGCGTGAGGATGCGTATGGGTCGGTCAGTTACCTTCTCCTGCGCAACGCAGACAACGAGACACACTGTGCATTAATGATGGGCAAGTCCAGAGTAGCGCCTCTCAGGCCTCCTACCATTCCCAGGATGGAGTTGATCGCGGCTACGGTGGCCGTTAAGATGGATGGTGTCATGAGAAGAGAGCTACAACTGGAACTTGCAGAGTAAATTTTTTGGACCGACAGTACGGTGGTACTCAGGTATCTACAGAATGAGACCACACGTTTCCGCACATTTGTGGCAAACAGGGTTTCCACTATCTTGAAGAACTCTGATGTGGAGCAGTGGAGACATGTCAGCACGTGAATCCAGCCGACTGTGCCTCTAGAGGGCAAAGAGTGGATCAATTCCTGAAAAACACCACATGGGTGTATGGACCTGAGTTTCTCCACGGTCCTGAAGAAAGTTGGCCCAACACTCCATTGAGTCACACACAACTTACGTCAGACGATCCGGAGATCAAAAAGGTCACAGTGAATCGAGTGGAAGTGGAAAAGAATGTCACTCCATTCAAAAGACTACTCAACTACTTCTCATCTTGGATCAAGTTGAAAAGAACAATGGCGTGGTTCCTGAAGTTGAAAGCCATACTGCGAAGCCTCTGTCAAAAACGCAAAGAGCTGTGTGCAGCTGATACAGAAGACAGTGTAGTTCATAGTGAACAGCTGATCCAAACCCAGAATGACAGCTTCAAGTCGAGCATTAGACCTACTCAACTTTCAGTAAAAGACCTGGAGCAAGCAGAACTCGACAATCAAATTCTGTCAGAAAGAGAAATGCACAGAGGAGATTGCGGCTTTGCACAAAGCACAGAGCGTGAAGCACAGCAGTCACTTGTACAAGCTAAACCCAGTACCACAAGATGACCTTTTACGAGTTGGTGGAAGACTGAGTCGGGCAGCTATGCCAGAAAGTAGCAAACAGCCAGTTATTTTGTCCAGAGACTTTCGTATAACAGACTTACTCCTCCAACAGATTCACTTGAAGACAGGGCACGGAGGGCGCAATCACATGCTCTCTGAGTTGCGCCAAAGATTTTGGATTCCAAGCGCCAACATGGCCATTAAGAAAGTGATTGGGAAGTGCATGACGTGTCGCCGCTTGCACGGGAAAGTTGGAAGTCAATTTATGGCTGATCTTCCACAAGATCGAGTAATCCCAGATGACCCGCCTTTCACTCGAGTTGGTGTGGATTATTTCGGACCACTGGAGGTCAAGCGTGGAAGAACCATTTTGAAGAAGTCATATTCACTTGTTTGGCTATACGCGCAGTGCACATCGAGGTGGCTTCGTCATTGGACACTGATTCGTGTATTAACGCAATAAGGCGCTTCGTATCACGCAGAGGACAAGTGAAAGAGATTCGCTCTGATAACGCTCTGGAACTCGTCACCGTTTCAACATCTGTTCCACCAGCATGGGATTAAGTGGACGTTCAACCCGCCTACCGCATCGCATCACGGTGGAGCATGGGAGAGGTTGATACGATCCGTCCGAAAGGTGCTGAACTCAACTGTGAGAGAACAGATCCTTGATGAGGAAGGCCTTCATACGGTCTTGTGCAAGCAGAGTCGATCATCAACAGCCGTCCGATCACGAAGGCATCCAACGATCTGAATGATTTAGAGGCTCTGACGCCTAATCATTTACTGTTGCTCAAGACAGCACCCTCATTGCCTCCAGGATTGTTTGACCAGGACGACCTCTACTCAAGACGCAGGTGGAAACAGGTACAATACCTGTCCGACCTATTTTGGAAAAGGTGGATTAAGGAGTACCTGCCTCAATTACAGGAGCGACAGCGCTGGGTCACAGCATCCAGGAACTTTGCTGAAGGAGACATTGTTCTTCTTGTGGACGACTGTGTGCCGAGAAATTCCTGGATTATGGGCAAGATCATTGAAACAGTTCCAGATAAGAATGGTCTGGTCCACAGAGTCAAGATAAAGACAAAGTGTAATGTCTTGGATAGACCCATTACAAAGATCTGTCTGCTTGTGGACTCTGATCGGGCTAGTGGTAAAGACTAAGCCCCAACAATGAGCCATGTGCTAGTAACCTCTGGCTCTCCTCTTTCTTTATTTCTCTACCTATTTTCTTTCTTTCTTTCTTTCTTTCTTTCTTTCTTTCTTTCTTTCTTTCTTCGTTGCAGATGGAGAGATTATGGACTTTATATCTTGGAAAGTTTAAAAGAAGAACGGTGGACATTGTTGTACTTAAATCATGACATCTTGGTCATGCAACAGTGATTTGCATATTTCTTAATTTGAGATACAATTCATATTTTATTTAGTGGGAAGAAATTTGGTAATTGTTCTTTGTTACTTTGTTATTAGAACAATTAGGGGCCGGTAATGTAGGCGCCATATGCTTATTTTAGGCATGGTTTGAATTTACTTATATTGTGTGAATTTGATATTTCATTTACATTCATGAGTGACATTAATAATTTAAGATAAAACATATGTATAAGTTTAAAAATGTGAATTTAAAGCAATTATAAGACGTTACTTAGTGGGCCTTTGATGACGTGTTAATACGGCGCGAGGGGGACGAGAAAAGGAGGAAGCGAAGGGAGAAAAGTGGGAAGGATAAGGGTTGGTGCCTCACGGTTTTCGGACCGTGTTATACGGATTATGCTCGTGATATGCCCGTGTCATACACTTGCTGTTACTATGTGGAGCCTTGGATTTAGACTTGTGAAAGTTTAAAGAGGCATTTTTCGTTTGCATTTGTTCTTTTTGTTATCGCTTTTGTTCAAAATAAAATGCAAAACGTTCCAAACTGTAAAGGATTTAATTGAGACTTTTGGAAATATCATATATATATCCTATTAAAAAGCGTTATTTAAGATAAGATAACATTAGCTAATCCTTTATTTTTACCACAACGGCAAAATTTAGAGAATTAAAGCAACAGGCAAGTGGACACAACACACACAAAATAACATAACGATTGAAAGATATAAGAGGTGGTGGATTAGGAAAAAAAACACTGAACATAAAATTATTATTATTATTATCATTTAATTGTAATAATAAAATAAAAATCACAAAACCCGAAAGGTCAAAGGTTTCATGATACATCAAGCTTAAATGTTAAAAGTATCCTGGGTGCGATTTGCTGGGGGGGATGGGGGGGATTTACCCCCCCCCCCCCCCCCGGCTTGTGACGTCCCCCCCTCTGGTCATTCACGTTTTATCCCTGGGGGGGATACATTCCTCACCCCCTCTGGTCTGAATTTAAAAATGTATATAAATCAGGGCTGTCAGTTTTAACGCGTTATTAACGCGTTAACTTTGTTAACCACAACACCGGCATTTTTTTATTGCCGTTAATTGCGCGTCAAAACACACACACCTTTCCCTAATGTTTTTTTCCCCGCCGCTCTCTCCCGACTGAAGTTTCTTTTACCCTTGACGCTTTCCATAGTTTCAAGAGCACTAGAGACTGTAGCAAAACAGACCCACGCTCACTGTTGCACAGACTGTTTCATGCGACTTTGGGCTTGTTTTATTCTAAAGGAGCTTGTAAATTTCATGAGTCACGGGTTGCAGTTTTTTTGGGCACGTTTCTGAAAGTGAAATCTCTTATTTGGGCTGTAAAATAAGTGACGAAACAGCGGTTATTAAGAGACCTGCCTGCACTAGACACTTTGTATCCAGCTGAAATATCCCTCCGCCATAGGAGCCGACAGTAGTAAAGGCAGACAGAGCAACTCTGGACGTATTTTCTGCAGTTTACGGTGCAACAACCGGGGATAACTGCTAAAAGTAGATTACTTGGTGCAGATCACCATTTTTAGCAGACATTGGTTCTGAAGATGAGTTTTTAACATGCTGATAACATCGCAGAAACCTATCCCATAAACCGTACTTTAATGCTTATTAATTTGTTTTCTCTGTATTTGACAAACTAAGGCTGAATTACATTGACGAAGGACCTGGAGTTACTAATCAGTTGCTAAACAGTCTCTTTCAGGGTACTAAGCTCCTGCAGTTGCAAGCAAAGTGTAAGACGGATGACCCGGAAATATAAAACCTTTTTCCAGGCTTAAACTGTATGAATATGGATATAAACAGCAAGCAAAAATATTCAAAGAAGTTATTGTTGTTGGTGTGAAAGTTAAGATTTAGATGTGTGTGTGAGAGAGTGAAAAAACAAACAATAAAACTTGTGACTTTATTGAAATGTAAAATTTTTATTAATGCCTAATACCATGTCTATCTTTGTTTAAGAGGCAAAAAAATATACTTCTGGATCTAGCTATTTACCTGAAAGAGCAGCTGCTAGCTAACCAAGTAATGAATGAGAATGTGTGGCAGCATGAACGTCAACAAATTATTTTGTCATATTTTGGCCCGAAAAATCAACAGAAAAGGTCAAGAGTAGATGACGGGACGAACAGCCATGGTAATGTTACAGGACAAACTTTGGTGGATGATGAAGATTTGCAGGCAGCGTCACAAGACAAGAAGCAGCAGCCGATTTCTCCACCCTCCCGCCCAGGACAGGTTACATGCTGTCTCGAGCCAGACAGCATGCAGGCCACATAACCTTGTTGTTATGTTGATTTATAAAACACTTGAAATGATCCCCCCCTCTGTTTTTTTTGCAAATCGCACACTGAAAGTATCGGTATCAGATCGATATTGGCGTTACTGCCCCTGTATTTACTTGGTATCAGATTGATTAAAAATTAATAATAATAATTTAACTTTGTTGATCTCACAATGGAGAAATTCACTTCTGCATCTTAACCCATCCCCTTGGGGAGCAGTGGGCTGCTGCTGTGCAGGCGCAATTGGGGGTTAAGGGTCTTGCTCAGGGAGCCAGAATGGCAGCTTGTGGGAGTTGAACTAAGAACCTCTGGGACCGAAGCTCTGTGCTCTAACCACTAGGCCATCACTACCCCGGTATTGCACACCTCTACCATACACCACACAACCATAATCCAGTACTGATCTAATTAATCCACAGTAAATTGCCTTCAGTGCTGTTCTGTCAGCCCCCCAATCACTTCCCAAACATCTCATAACATTTAACACTTTCCTACATTTGTCCAGTACTTTCTGGATATGTACTGCCCATGTTATTCCCTCATCAAACCATAACCCCAAAAACTTAAATTGTTTTACTTTTTCTAATTCTTGATTATACAACTTGAGTTTTACCTCAGTACCAATTCTTTTCTTTGTAAAAAACATTGTCTTTGTCTTATCTACTGAGAATTTAAAACCCCATTTATATTACCACTCTATTTCTATAATAGCGTTGTGTAGCTTTTTTACAATAAATTTCAGATTTCTTTCCATCTTCCAAAATTCCCCATCATCCGCAAAAAGTGAAAACCCCATCCCATTCCCTATTTCCCTGAAAATATCATTATGGAGAATAATAAAGGACTTATTATGCTCCTTTGAGGTGTTCCGTTCTCTACAATATATTTCCTTGAGTAATTCTTCCCTTGTATTAATCTCCCTTGTAAAAAGTCCTTAATCCATTTATATATTCGTCCTTTGATACCAAATTGAGACAGTCTAACAAAACTTCACTCCACATCATATTGTATGCCTTCTCTTTGTCAAAGAAGACAGCCACAAAACTTTCTTTGTTTACATTTGTGCTTGTGTGCTTTTCAAATTTTTTGTACTTGTGTGCTTTCATAATTTCATGTTCTAAACATACAGCTGGATCCATTGTATTTCTTCCTTTCCTAAAACCACTTTGGTATTTGGCTAAATATCATTTCTTTTCCATCTAGTATGTTAACATTTCATTCATCGTTTTCTCCATTATTTTGCATATATTGGATGTTAAAGCAATCGGTGTATAATTTCCTGGATTTGTACAATCTTTTACTGGTTTGCATATTGGCACCACCACAGCCTCCCTCCAACTCTTTGACAGTTTCCCATCCTCCCATACTTTATTATATAGTTCTAGTGATACATTCTTTTAATTTTTACTGAGCTAGTTTATCATTACATAACAAATCTGATCGTTTCCTGGTGCTGACATCTTGGTTTTCTGGAGAGCGCGTTTTAGTTCTGTCATTGTAAAAGGTTTGTATAATAGGTCATTAATATTTTCTTGTTGTTGTAAATCTTCATTCTCCCTTACTGTTGTTTCCCTCCCTCTTTTTCCCTCTTCACTAATATTATTTGAACTGTGAATTGTTGCAAAAGTTTCAGCCAGTATCTCTGCTTTCTCCTCATATTGCACTGCTGTTGTTTGTCCATCATTTAAGACTGGGTATCCATACTCTCTTTTTAACCCATTCATTAGATCCAGCAGCGCTCCATTCATAGCTCTGTTTTTGGCCTTCCCTTTTGTTAATAAACCTTTTGAACGTTATTCCGTGTCTGGGTGAATTTCGGGTTCAATCCAATCATTCATTACACCTTTCCCTAAAACTCTATATTGCATTCCTTGTTTTATAAATGTTATACATCCTTCTCCACTACCCTACCCTCTATCTCTACGGATGCTATCATATCCTTTAATAACAAACTCTAATTCTGATTTAAGCCATGTTTCTTGAACACATATGATTTCTGATTTATTTTTCAAATCTTTAATAAATTCCTTAAACTCCTGACCATTTGCTATTAAGTTTCTTGCATTCTACTGTACAATAATCAGTTTGCCTTATCACCTGGGCCTCCCGCTTTCCCATCTGCTTCAAGTCTTGTTTTGATATGCTACCAAGATATATCTTTTATGCCCAAAAACTTCTCGGCTCCCTTAACTATTATTTTAATTTTGTCAGTTTTGTGTTTACCTTGATCAGTACAGTTGATCACATATGCCACACACAAAATAATCTTATCCACTGACATTTCTGTATTTGTTTTCTCTGTTTGACCTGGGTCTATTCTCAACACCTGGATAACATTGTCAGTATCCACCCTTCCTCTTTGTCCTCGTACTTTCTTCACTGCTTCTGCATAACTTATGTTGTAAACTGTTTTAACCTGCTGTATTTCCACAGCCCTCTTCCTGACCTCACATCCACCATATGTTACCCTGTGTTGGCCACCACAATTACAACATTGATCCTGCACATTTTCGTTACAGTATTCCACTCTCTGCTCACCTCCACATTTAGGACATGAAAGCTCATGCATCCTACTTTCACTTTTTTTCGGAAGTAAGGATTCCTGAAACTCCAGAAGAACTGACAAGCTCTCAACCCTTTTACCGTTTATTGTTCTCAACAGTCTCTTAATTCTACTCACCTCGCCCCACTAATAGTGCGCTTGAGTTTGTCCAAGTCTTCTTCTACAGGTATCCCTGTTATCACTCCCCATGTAACTCTACTGTTGTGCAATTATACACTGCTTAAAGTTATTTAGTGTTTATTAAATAACCCTCTGTTAAATATTGTCTGGTGATAATCAGCTCTTAAGCTGATATCAAGACAATGGTTGAAAGGGATGAATTCGAGCACTAGTGATCTTTTAACAGCAAAACCTGCACACACACAGAATAAAGGAGTGACAACTTCTTTTCAAGTTCAAAAATGTAATAACAGAAATAAAATAAACATCCAGAGAACATCACTATGTAATGCTGTTTATCTGAATTACAGCAATTCTGTTAAGGTTTGACAGAACGGACCCACACGCAACCACTCAGAAAAAAACGGTTTCTTTTAATTAGAGCAGTAGAGGGTTTAAGTACAGCGGGGAGTACGGTTCTCCAGGGGGGAGGGCGCAGGAACATGGATGGAAAGCGCGGTCCAGGGGGACTAACCCAGGCGACCCGGGAACGACTGACTCGAGACCCAGAGGAGGAGGGCACCGGCCGGTGAGCAACCAACTGGGAAGTGGATGGTGAGCCACAGTGGCAGTGTCCGGGAGGGGAGAATCGGTCGCGAACCCAGCTGGCTGAAGATCAGCAAGGTGAGTGAACCTGAAAGGAAACACAGAAAAGGGATTAGCGCAAGGGAGAAACACCAGGGAAATATTTTGTCTAGACCCAGGGTGTTGGGAAAATGTGAATGTAATCATTTTATTTCTAACAAGTTACAGGTATTTGGTTTGTTTTAAGAGTTTGCTTTCAGGAAGGTTCTGTTGTATTTAACCTTAGACAGGAATAACAAATAATTCTCTCAGATAAGGAATCCCTTGCTCCCTTCTTTGCTTTCCACCTCCATGTTGTAAAATTCCTGAAACCTCCTGACCCAAACCTCCTGACCCCCTCTTTGATGTGTGATAATAAAGACAGAAGGACAGAGATGACCCGGCGCAGACGTTCCTAAACCTTAAGGGAGTGTAGTTCTCCGTTTGGGTTCCTCTGTCCTTTTCTATAGAAATGTCTAAAACCTGTGTTGTGTGGTTTTCATTCTAGGATAAAAGGGGTTATCTTTAATAACCCTATCACAGGGAGCTCTAGGAGAATCAGCAGCACCAGGGTGAATGCAGCAGACGTTCCAGTGATGAGTGGTGAGATCGACCGGGTTTTTATCTTGCGTGTGATGAAGATGATGAGTCTCAGGTGTGAAGGTGGCAGAAGGCTTGGCGGAGGATGGTTCCAGAATGCAGGGAAGAGAACCGTAGGGAGGGGCGAGACATAGGGCCAAAGAAAATAACACAGAACATGCTGAGATAAACAGAAAACAGGACACTCACCCCTGCTGTGCTGCCACCGTAACAGGACCCCCCCCCCTCAACGGACGGCACCAGGCGGCCCACCGGGCTTGTCAGGGTGAGTCAGGTAAAAGTCCCGAATGAGGGTTTTATCCAGGATCTGGGAGGCGGGGACCCAAGAGCACTCCCCTGGCCCATAGCCGGCCCAGTCCACCAAATAACGGTAACCCCGGCCCCGGAGGCGCACATCCAGGAGACGGTGGACCTTGTAAGCTGGATGACCGTCGATCAGGAGAGGAGGGGGTGGAGTAGGTTCAGGAACAGAATGGGGGCTGGATGACACGGGCTTCACCTGGGAGACATGGAACACCGGGTGGACACGGAAATGGGGGGGTAATTTTAGCCTGACAGCGCGGGGGTTGATTATTTTGTCAATTGGGTATGGTCCGATGAACCGGGGGGAAAGTTTTTTGGAAGAAGTCTGGAGAGGCAGGTCCCTAGCTGACAGCAAGACCATCTGACCCGGGTGGTAGTCAGGAGCAGGGGTTCGGTGACGATCCGCTAGGCGCTGATTGCGCTCGGCTGTACGCTGCAGTGCAGCTCGGGCTTCGTTCAACACACGGCGGCAGCGGCGTAGGTGGGCCTGCACAGATGGAACTGCGACCTCTCTTTCCAGGGAAGGGAATAGGGGGGGTTGAAAACCCATAGCGCAGGTGAAAGGAGTCATCCCAGTGGCGGACGAGACCTGGGAGTTATGGGCGTACTCGACCCACGGGAGGTAGGTTGACCAGGAGGAGGGATTCCGGGAAGCCACACACCTCAGTGCAGCCCCTAGGTCCTGGTTGAGCCTCTCTTCTTGACCGTTGCTTTGAGGGTGGTAGCCTGACGAGAGGCTCGCGGTGGCACCAAAGGCTCGGCAGAACTCCTTCCAGACCTGGGACGTGAACTGGGGGCCGCGGTCGGAGACAATATCTAGGGGGATTCCATGTAGCCGGAAAACGTGGTTTACCAAAAGGCGTGCCGTTTCCAGGGAGGAGGGTAATTTAGGCAGGGGGATGAAGTGAGCTGACTTGGAGAAACGGTCCACGATGGTGAGGATTACGGTGTGACCATTGGAGGAAGGGAGACTAGTAACAAAATCTAGGGCAATGTGGGACCAGGGGCGACTGGGGACCGGTAGTGGGCGTAGGAGACCAGCAGGTGGTCGATGGGAGGACTTAGCCCTCACGCAGGTTTGGCAGGCAGCCACAAAGCTGCGACAGTCCTTCTCCAGGGTAGGCCACCAGAAGCATTGCCGTAGAAGAAACAGCATCCGTGCCATCCCTGGGTGACAGGCAAACTTGCTGGCATGAGCCCATTGTAGCACTTGGGAACGGGCGCTGGCGGGGACATATAGGCAATTCGGGGGGCCGTTGCCAGGGTCCGGTTCAGTGGACTGAGCACGGCGCACGAGGGACTCCACCTCCCAGACCACTGAGGCGATGAGACAGGTGGGAGGTAGGATGGGGTGCGGGAAAGGGGCGTCGGGTTTTTGGTTCTTGGAACCGGGGCGGTAGGTGAGGGTGAAATTAAACCGGGAGAAGAATAGAGCCCAACGGGCTTGGCGGGGGTTGAGTCTTTTGGCAGCCTGGATGTAGGACAGGTTTTTGTGGTCAGTCCAAATGACAAAGGATTGCTCGGCACCCTCCAGCCAGTGCCTCCACTCCTCCAAAGCCAGTTTAACAGCCAGCAGCTCCCGGTCACCTATACCATAATTTCTCTCGGCCGGGGAGAGGCGGCGAGAGAAATACGCGCAGGGGTGTGTCTTCTTATCCAACGGGGAACGTTAGGACAATGTGGCTCTGACTCCGCAGTCCGAGGCGTCAACCTCGACTGTAAATTGGAGAGCTGGGTCGGGTGTAGCGAGCACGGGCGCGGAGGTAAACTTTTCCTTTAAGGTCTCAAAGGCAGCATTAGCTTCCAGGGACCAGACAAACGGCACCGATGCAGAGGTGAGACGAGTGAGAGGGGCCGCTACCGAGCTGTAATTGCGGATGAACCGCCTATAAAAATTAGCGAACCCAAGGAAACGTTACAGCTGTTTCACTGAGGATGGAGCGGGCCACTCCGCGACTGCGCAGATTTTCTCCGGGTCTGCCCAGAGACGGCCTTTCTCCACAATGAACCCAAGGAACGGCAGGGAAGAGGCGTGAAAAATACACTTCTCCGCCTTGACAAAAAGACGGTTCTCCAGGAGGCGCTGGAGAACGAGGCGGACGTGTTCTCGGTGCTGGGTGAGGTCCTCGGAAAAAATAAGGATGTCGTCTAAATAAACGAAAACAAAGCGGTGGAGAAAATCACGGAGGACATCGTTAACCAAACACTGGAACACGGCTGGGGCGTTGGTCAGCCCAAAAGGCATGACCAGATATTCATAATGGCCCAGCGGTGTATTGAACGCAGTTTTCCACTCATCACCTTGGCAGACGGCACGAGATGGTAGGCGTTCCGCAGGTCTAATTTGGTGAAGACAGTGGATTTAGCAAGGGAATCGAAGACTGAATCTATGAGAGGGAGAGGATATTTATTCTTTACAGTTATGGCGTTCAAACCGCGATAATCTATACATGGGCGGAGTGTCTTATCTTTCTTGGGCACGAAGAAGAAACCGGCAGCGAGCGGGGAGGACGAGGGACGGATTATGCCGGCGGCTAAAGAATCGTGAATATATTGCTCCATAGCCTCCCGTTCGGGGCGAGATAGGTTTTTAGCAGGTCCTTGCTAAAAACCTGCAATAAATCATGATATTACGGCGGTACGCCGGATAGATCCACGGGGGGCGGTGCCGAGGAAGCTGGGGAGCTCGGGGAGCGCCCGGAGAGCAAACAAGACGCGTGGCAGGCGGTGCTACAATTACGGACCGCGCCGCTACTCCAGTCAACATTGGGATTGTGCTTAACTAACCACGGAAGTCCCAGGACCAAGGGAGCTTTTGGAGAGGAGATTAGGTGGAACGAAGTTGTTTCGCGGTGATTCCCTGAGGTAACTAGCGTTAAGGCGGGGGTGCGGTGGGTGATCACGTAGGAGGGATTTCCATTTAAGCCGGAAGCGCGGAGAGGGGCGTCTAGGCGAACAAAGGGTATTGCGAGCTGACGGGCGACCTCTTGATCGAGGAAGCTCTCATCCGCACCGGAATCTATTAATGCACCCAGCGGTTGGTCAATCCCCTCCCAGGAGATGGTAGCATTTAATAATTTTTGGGGAACCAGGGGAGATAAACGGCTCACTCGAACCCCCACTGCTACGGGCGAGCCTACTCTTTTGGGCGCTGCGGACAGGACCGTAAATAATGACCGGGATGGCCGCAGTATATACAGACTCCCTCCAGGAAGCGGCGCTCACGCGGTGACAGTTTGGCCCGACCCAGCTGCATGGGTTCCTCCATGGAGGGACCAGGGCTCGGCATGGATCGTAACCCAGAACTGCGAGGAGGTGCAAGGCCGCTGGGAGAGCTCAAAACCACAGGCCGAGAGGAAGTGAGACCAGTGGACTGTGCTGCTGGACGAGCAGAGGGAGTCGTGCGTGTTGCGCGCTCTTTGCCTCGCTCGCGCAAACGATTGTCAATCTGAGTGGCTTTCTTAACCAGCTCATTAAACTCTGTAGGCACGCCCTGAGCGGCTAGGTGATCTTTAACATTATCGCTCAGGCCACAGAGGAAAAGATCTCGGAGAGACTTAGTGTTCCACCCGGAACGAGCGGCGAGAATGCGGAAGTCTACCGAGTACTCCGCTACGCTGCGGCCCCCCTGGCGCAGCGCAACGAGTCGCGTCGGCGTGTCGCTCTCCCTTACAGGGCAATCGAACACCTGCCGAAGCTCGGTGGCAAACGCCGAGTAAGAGAAGAGGACCGGCAAGGAAACCTCGCTGACTGCCGCGTACCAGGCCAGTGCGTCGCCGCGGAGCAGTCCGGCGACGTAACACACCTTGGCCTTGTCGGTTTGAAAAGTGACAGGCTGTCTTTTAAACACCAGCTCGCACTGGACTAGGAACCCCTCGACCGTCCCCATAACCCCAGCGAATTTATCCGGCATCGCTACGGGTGTTTCGGTGAAGACTACGGGAGGAGAAGTGGGAGGTTCGGGGGCAGGAGCGGGCGCGCGGAGGCGGGACACCTTGGCGGCCAGCTCGCGCAAGGAGTCAGTCAGGGACTGGATGTGATCTGCCTGCTGTTGGAGGCGCGCGCCCTGGGCCACGACAGCGCAGGCGACCTCAAGCGCGGAGGGAGGAGTCGAGGGCGGAGGGTCGGAGTGGACTGGGTCCATGTTTGACTGGATCGTTCTGTTAAGGTTTGACAGAACGGACCCACACGCAACCACTCAGAAAAAACTGTTTCTTTTAATTAGAGCAGTAAAGGGTTTAAGTACAGAGGGGAGTACGGTTCTCCAGGGGGGAGGGCGCAGGAACGTGGATGGAAAGCGCGGACCAGGGGGACTAACCCAGGCGACCCGGGAATGACTGACTCGAGACCCAGAGGAGGAGGGCACCAGCCGGCGAGCAACCAACTGGGAAGTGGATGGTGAGCCGCAGTGGCAGCGTCCGGGAGGAGAGAATCGGTCACAAGCCCAGCTGGCTGAAGATCAGCAAGGTGAGTGAACCTGAAAGGAAACACAGAAAAGGGATTAGCGCAAGGGAGAAACACCAGGGAAATATTTTGTCTAGACCCAGGGAGCTCTAGGAGAATCAGCGGCACCAGGATGAATGCAGCAGACGATCCAGTGATGAGTGGTGAGATCGACCGGGTTTTTATCTTGCGTGTGATGAAGATGATGAGTCTCAGGTGTGAAGGTGGCAGAAGGCGGTGGCTTGGCGGAGGATGGTTCCAGAACGCAGGGAAGAGAACCGTAGGGAGGGGCGAGACATAGGGCCAAAGAAAATAACACAGAACATGCTGAGATAAACAGAAAACAGGACACTCACCCCTGCTGTTCTGCCACCGTAACAAATTCAGCCATGGTGTGTCCTAGAACAATAAGAACGGGTTAAAACAGAATAAATCGTGTTAGAAATTATCTTTGACCTTATCATACGCGGAGGCATGATAAGTTGCGCGGTTGCTTTCGGACTCGATCAGCTCGCTGTTTAATTTTGTTAAACATGTGGCGAACTCGGTGAGAAAATCTCGGCAGATACTTTCAAAGTTTTACTTCTTTCTTGGGAATGGCTCCACCTTTTACCAATATGACCTTCTGATTTTGCTTTGTAAAAGGGTTGACGTTCATCTGGTTGCCTAGGTTTTCGTGGCAGCCTGTTTCCAAACCTTTCGGTCTGCTGGATCACTGGAGAACTGACTTTGCGTCTTTTCTTAGGCCTAAGAAACCTTTCAAACCTTCCTGTTTGGAGGACTCTAAGCTTGCTTTGTTTCCTTTCGCATTGTGAATGAGTGTTCCAAACAAGCTGGGCATATCTGCGGATCTCATGCATGGAAAAGTTACTTTTCCTGCAATGCATGGTCACTTCATAACATACACTCTCATGTAAATTATGAAGGAACAAAGACTTAAAAAGTGGTTCCTCTTCAGGACCTCGAGAACTACATCCCTGAGAATAAACGTTCCTTAAACGATAGTAATAATCTCTGGGTGTTTAATTTTCCTGTTGAATAACGCTCAAAGCGTCAAGTTATTGAAGCCTGATCCCTGTACACAGAATATTCTTCTGTACACTGAATATCTGTCACGAATCTCTGGAGGAAGAGCTTTAATGAAAACGTAAACGCTTCTAGCTGTTGTTTTCCAAATAAGCTTTAGTTTCTCACGAGGGAAATGGCAGGTCGAAAAGACAGCATTCGACTTCCTTCAGATAATTATGAATGTTGGAATCATGATTATCTGGGTCGGAATGTTCTATGTCCCGAGCAAGGGACTCAAGTTGAAGAATACGGATGCCGTGATTATGAGGTGGACATGGACCACCTGGGAAGTCAAATTGGTTATGTTCGTGACCTGATGGAGGTCTGTGAACTAACTTTTGATGTAAGGAAGAATGTTTCTGATCTAATTGAGAGTTTTTCAAGGTGTGAACTCTGACATGTGGTGGGGGCTTAGGTTGGTGTGGACTACCTGAGTGACTCTTCTGGCCCTTAGGGGGTGGCACAGAGTCAGGACAGGTGGTGGTATGAGTCAGGTGTAATGGCTGCTCATCCCTCCAATCTGGACGACCTGTGTCTGCAGAGTTGGTTACCTGGTACTCTTTGGGGCTGTCCACTGCAGCAAGATGAAGCAACGCTTCACTGTGGACAGTCAGACCTCCAGCATCTCTCCTGGAGTCTGTGGAAGTACTTTCCTGTAAACTCAAAATTTAGAGGTTCTGTTCTAAATTTTGGCAAGACTGATTCTGTTCTAGGTGCTGCGTTAGAAACTGCAGAGCTGGCCTGTGATTCCAGCTCCTGCAATTATTCAACCTGCTGAGGTTGATTTCACCTGAAGCGTGGAGGACGCACTTCTCTGGTGAGATGCAGCCTCGCTGACATCAGGAGTTTTGGGGTCCTTGGTCTCAGCGTCAGTTTCCTCCATCCTCACCTCGGCCTTTGAGAGCTCACGTTTGGCAGCACTCACTCTGTCCAAAACAATCTGATGCTCAACCTGTAACTGAAGAAACTGTTTAGCTTTCAGTTGGGATCTTTGCTGATGCAGCAGGATAATCTGGCAAAGAACATCTGTAATCAGAGCATCTTTATTTGAGTTTGCAATAAAATTCATTAGTTTCTTAATCATTTTATCGCATTCACTGAGGTTAAAACGATTTAAATTGCTCCACTCGTGTGCAGATAAGTTGATGAGGTCAGCAACGACAACCTTCTGCCTCTCTATGTCTGCTTGCTCCACCACAGGTGTAGCTTCAGATATGAGACGGTCTGGCTCCATCTTGCTAACATGAAACAAACACAAGTTATGACAAAACTTTCAAAATAAAATAAGATCCAGTCGGTGCACGCTTAGCTATGCTTTTATGTTTAAACATACATTTTGCAAATACTTATTTGTGTGTGTAGAAACAGGTGCGCAACTTGACTGTTCAACATGCGGCTTATGACGACACTATTCTTTCAGTGTTAAGAACGCTAAACCTTTAGGACTTACGAGCTCTGTAGCGACTGCTTACCTTTCATTAGGAATTACTAGCTTTTGCGCAAGGCTTCACCTTTTAAGGAATTACTAGCTTTTTTAGCTTGTGCTTGTTACCTTTCTTTAAGGGAAATTAGCCCTTTTAGCTGTATGCACACCCCCCTTTTCCACATAAACAGGGTGGCACGTCAGATTAACTAGGAGTTAAATCTGGAGAGAAATATGTTCTACACAACACAAAATAAGCTTTTAAAATGTCTTGTTAGACGAATATGCAAAGCATCTTAGGTTAGATATTTGAGCATCCAACTTTCCTGGACTGCAAGTTAATTTTGAAAGTGCATAACTGTGGACTTTTCATTTAAGACTTGTGGTTTATGCAAACATGAGGATAAGTCACAGCATCTGGAAACAGATGTGCAACAAAATTTGGTTCAGTCAGTAAGCTTAACCTTACAGTTAAATCCACTCTGAGACTGTTGGTTATAACAGATACCTTGATTGATTCAAGCATCTGAATATAAGCTCTTTGTAGTACAGTTTATTATCACTAGCTGAGAATTTTTTTAATTAACTTTTATTTTTATAAAAGTCTTAAAACGTCACTGGTTATATTCTGATATGTGTGCAGTTCAAGCTGTGTTTACTATCGCCCACCCAGGGACGGCATAATATGTTGTGCAATTATACACTATTTAAAGTTATTTAATGTTTATTAAATAACCCTCTGTCTGTTAAATATTGTCTGGTAATAATCAGCTCTTAAACTGATATCAAGACAATGGCTGAAAGGGATGAATCCGAGCACTAGCGATCTTTTAACAGCAAAACCTGCACACACACAGAATAAAGGAGTGACAACATCTTTTCAAGTTGAAGAATTTAACAACAGAAATAAAATGAACATCCAGAGAACATCACTATGTATTGCTGTTTATCTGAATTAACACAATATTTTGATTAACAAATCCTCTCTACTAGGCTAGTGAAACTTAACTAAACTACTAAGCAAAATTAAGATAAAGACAAGCTAAGCTAAGAAACTATTTACATGCAAAAACAAGCAAAAGACAAAACAAAGTGGTTGGTCATAATCAGAATAATTCAGTGAATACTTGTTTACTACAGATCTGATTCCAAAAAGTATTGAATGGAGTTAAAAACATTTGGCATGTGTTTCAATCCATTCACAATGCGAATCCTGTGTTAAACAAAATACTATTTGATGAAATAATATTTTGTTTAAGTTAAAGAATCAAAGCTCAACTTAATGAAGGTGGAATTGGGGTAAATTAGCTTGACTAATTCAGAACAACATTGGACATGTGTTTTAACCCATTCACAATGCAAAGCCCCAGTTAACCAGAACATTATTTTGAGTAAATAATATTCTAAAGACTGATTTGCTTAGTAAAATCGTTTAAACCTTATGGCCGATCTTATTAATGTGATTCTCCCTCCGAGTGCCTGGGGTCGCTGTAGCGATCGGTCGCTAAATAGGTTAAAGTCTAAAATTATTAAAATTTGCCTTTAAACCGACATTAATTTTCAATGTTAATGCGGGAATAAGGCTCATAGCGCCATGATGTCGCTATCCGGCCTGATGTCCTGCAGACAATCTCTGACTCGGTTGCAGTCACGATTGAGCAGGTTTTTTTTTCAGCATACAGATTGGGTCCTTCTACCAGCTTTTCAACTCCATCTGGGTTTCCCTGCAAAGGCTGAGGAGAAATACAACAGAGCTGTTTTTGGCAGGCAGGATGCCTCCTCCTGCTACAGATGATGAGGTTAAGACAGCAGATTTATCTCTGATTTGCCCGGACATGTTCCCCGGGCGACGAGAGTTTCCTCCCAGATGCTGGCTTGTGTATCGGTCAGGCCCGTGCAGGGCCCATGGTCCGAAGTTTTTCTGGTCTGCTCCAGGAAGAGGTGGTCTGAGTGAGGCTCTGAGAAGTGAAAAGTCTGAAGAGAGTCTGGACAGGCTGAAGAGTGAGAGGTGGTCAGAAGTGCTCTGACTTTTATCTGTAGGGGTGTCTACAGAAGCACCCTGCTGAGAGAGAGACTGTCCTTTATGTCTCTCTCTTTGTGCTGTGTGGGTCTCATGTCTAAAATGCATTTTGGATTCCTTCCCATCATACATGTTAAAATTAACACAATTCAGCCATGGTGTGATGGCACTACACTACTCTCACCCACAGTCTTTCTCTCTCTAATTATTTTCTTACACACACTTTCAACTTGCCAGGCTTTGTTTTTCTATTCCTTCGTTTTGCATTTTATCTACAGGCTTACGTCTGTGGTAATGTGTTTTTTCTTTAAGTTAGTTGCATGTCTTTGACTTCTCTGATTTGGATTTGCTTGTTATAAGTTGAAGTTATTTTCTTTTGGTGTTGCATGTCTTTCTGATTGTGTTTTGATTTTGAAGTGACATTACCACCCATATCTGGCGACGCCTACCTCAGACCACAGGTGTTCCCTATTTGCAATGCTGCATGCAGATTGGGAGGCCGGCAATAAAGAGACCTGTGCAGTTGCAGCCACGTCGAACCGGACAGATCACAGGTGTGAGAGCGGCAGGGTGGCAAGACTGGGGACTGGCTGCTGCAGAGGTTCACCCGTGGTCGTGCAGGATTGATCAGCTGGTGACGGAGAGGACCGCGCCCCCAAGGACTGGTTGCTGCCGAGGAACGGACGACTGGGTATTAGAGTACAAGTGGCCGGATCGCCATCGAGGCTCGCCCATGGTCGTGAAGGATCGATCAGCTGGTGACGGAGAGGACCACGCCCCCGAGGACTGGTTGCTGCCGAGGAACGGACGATTGGGTGTTGGAGTACAAGTGGCCAGATCACCGTCGAGGCTCACCCGTGGTCGTGGAGGATCGATCGGAGAGGACTGAGCGACGGAGAGGACCATCCCCCACCTGGGCTATTTAAGAGACTATTTGTCCTTTAACAGACTTTTGTATTGACTCTGCCATTGCTCACCGCCTTACATGTTTTTATTGATTCATTCTTTTTCATTCATTCTTCTTTTTTTTTTAATTGTTAACTCTTACGGCTCATTTCGTTAAAGCCCTGCCCACAGTCACTGCAGTTTCTATTTATTAAATTCACCACTCGGGTGCCACAGACTCTGGCGTTGTTGACACGTCTCTCAAAATCTTTGCCATTTCCACATCTCCCAGCTTCTTTTTTAACCCCCTAGATACATCTATCGGACTTGAACTCACAGGCTCATCTTCTTTTGTAAATTTGAGAATGATTTGAAATTCCTCTCTCACAGCCCTTTTCCGTACAAACCACTGCCTTCATCGAAACTGTTCTCTTCCAAACTACGTTTACTTTCTTAACTCAACATCCATCCCACATCTCCTCTCCTATTTACCCCCGTTCACCCTCTCCTGTTTGCCACTGGAGTCCAGTCGCCAAAATCCATTCCCCCATCTTCCTCTACTTCCTGAGTGGTCAATCTGATCCAGTCAAAAAACCAGCTTATGCCAACCGCCGAGTCCAACACCTTCTCATGTCCAACCATACTTCTTCCTGGTTCCAATCGCCCCAAAAATCAGTTTCCCAGCTAGCCTTATACTCTGCTAATCAAGAGGCAGAGTGAAACCAGCTGGGCCTACTTAACCTGCCCAAGCTCAGCAGCAACCTGAAATGGAGTGGGGGGGTGGGGGGGTCCTACATGCAGCCACCACTGCATGTAATAGTAGCACCTGGGGGTGTGCCAGCTGCAGTGATGCTAACTTCTGAACAACTACAATGGTATATCATGTCAGATGAAGCGTTTCTTCATATTTCTCTTTCTCTCCATTCCAAAAAAAGTAAAAAACAAAGCAACTGGACTTGTTTTCCGTAGTTGAAAACGTTTCGCTTCCTCTCCCGGAAGCTTTCTCAATTCAAAAAGTCTGGAGTAATGTGGAGTAACAAGCTTTATACCATTGCCCAACAAAGGCCTTGCAATGGCTTAGATAACATGCAAATTCAATCAAAACAGGTCCACCCCTTAGTAATGGGCGGTCGTTAAAGTCATTAAGCCAGCAGATTGGACCAAAACTGGTCCACTCCTCTGAACGAGGAGTCGTTAGGGTTGTTTTTGGCATGGCTTAAAGGAACAAAGCCAAGCCAATAACAACCCTAATGCCACACTCATTCAGTATGTTGACCTGCTGTTGGCTTTCCCTACCGCTGAGATTTGCCTTCACAGATAAATTGGTGTCAAAGATAAATTGCAAGTTGGAAGGAAATAAGTGTCTTTCCTGATATGATGATGGTGACTGTGGAAGAGGAGCTGAGAGAAGAATTGAGTACAGAAAGGATCAAAGAGTTGCAGAGCAGAGCAGCCCCAGAGGAACGTCAGGGCATGAAGGGTGCTGAATAGGACCTGATGGAGACTGGTGTTTCCTCCAGAATTAAAACAGGAGCTTTTTTCTGAAGTACATGGAGTAGGACATGTGGGTGTCAAACAGATGTTGGATAATTTGAAGGAGTGGTGGCATCTATTTATGTCTGACATGGTGAAATATGTTGTAAAAAGTTGTACAGTGTGTGGTCAGTTTAATCCAAAGAAGACTCTGACACCGTTACTGAGAAAATCTCCTATGAGTGCAAACCCTGGGAAAGAAATTATTCTTGATTACATAGACATGGTGACCCTTGTCAGAGATTTCAAATATTTGCTTGTGTGTGTGGATGCTTTTACAGGACGACCAGAGGCCTGGCCTGCTGAAAGAGAAGACAGCAAAATGGTGATAAAATGTCTTATTAACCATTACATTCCTAGGTACGGGTTCCCTGAGAAGAGAAGGATGGACAATGGAACCCATTTTAAGAATCAGGACCAGCACCAAGTGGAGTCCAATTTAGAACTTAAACATAGGTTTAGTACAGTGTATCATCCCCAGTCACAGGGAAAGGTGGAAAGGATGAATCAAAACCTGTGCACAGACTAAATTATCATGGGTTGTTGCTTTGCCTCTGGCTGTGATGTCAATCAGGTGCTCAGTTAATTCCACCACAGGATACAGCCCCTACGAGTTGGAGACCCCAACATCGACCACCGGGATCCACTGGTGACTCGCAAAATCTGACAAATAAGGATTACTTTTCTCAGTTACAGACTGTCTTGGAGGCATACACCAGAATACAAGAAGATCCCAAGGAAGGAGAAGGAGGCGGACCATCCCCAGATGCCGGCGGGTGTGGCTTCATTAAAAGTGGTCGGAGCCAAGGTTCTCGGCTTTCCCACCCTACCAGGTGGAAAGGACCTCACATGCAGTGAGGTTGAAAGGAACAGCTGATATGTGGTTCCCTTGGAGTGAGTGTGCAGCAGCACCGAAACCCCAGCGGTTGGTAAAGGAGGTCCAAGAGGGCCTAACAGAGTAGGTCGGCTGATTGGGCTTAGTCAGCAGCAAGCAGGGCCAGGCACAGGGGCAGAATACTCCCCTCTGGTTCCTGAAGTGACACAACAGGCAGTCTACCCTGTATGTGATGAAGACCCATCCAGAAGATTTACCACAGGAGGATTTACCACAGGAGCACCAGTGGCTGTGTGAGCCACTACCTTTATCAAAAGCATATGGAAGAAAGAAGAAGAACATGTGAACAAACTGAATAGATTCCTGTGTAAAAAAAATTGTAATCACTTAATTGGTCCTTTAAGTTATTGATACTTAAGATTTTGATTACAAGAAATGTTGGGATATTGGTTGTGTTTTTCATAATATTTTGGTCTTCTATTTTTGTGGTATTTTAGCTTGCTTGGATTGGATTATTGCTAACATGTTACACTCATCTGTGAATTACACCCCAATTAATCTGATTTAGCCATATGACTTGTCTTAATTGAACTAATGATTATAAGGTGGATCGAACATTCAGGAGGACTGGTGACTGCACAGGTCTATTGGGATAACATATCACTGATAAAGGTGGTTTATTTTATTGATTCAGGTATATCTATAGGATATAATAATTCTATGGGTAAATTTTAAATTTCTCGATTGGGATATCTCATTTTTAAGGGAAAAGTGAACTCCCGGACAGAAGGGGGTTAATTGTCTGAATAAAAAGTATTTTGATTCATGCATACATGATTCATGATTTCTAGGATGATTTTTTATGTGTGTTTTTTGCAGTTATGATCTCGTGTGGGTGTTGTTGTGTTCCCGGTAATCGTTGCTTGCTGTTCAGTTTATCATAGCCGCTATGGAGAAGGGCACATTTGTTCCTCCACCTTATCAGATGTGCGATTTCATTGGGTGGCCCAAGAGACAGAATTGGTTTTGGCTCAGTTTTGAATGTGATCTCTTATTAGAGATCAAAAGGGGGAATTGTTATGGATATATATAATCAGTTTCGTGTTAATCATGTATTTTTCTGAAAGCAGTAAAGAGTTACCAAATTTTAAATAATACGGTTAAACTGTGGGCTAGAGTGCAGAGGACGGAGCTTCGAGCAGACACTAGCTTACAACCAGCATGGATGGGTGGACTACGGGTTATACTACCTGAGCTTTATGATAACGCTTGTAAGTGTGTGTCTCCCCTTGGAATTCCAATTTTAATAAATATAAGTATATTTCAAGTGTTTTGTCTCTGATCATTGTTTTCTTCCCTTGCTGCTAAATCTACAAACTGGGTGAGGCGGGCTGTAGTGAATCAAACAGGAAGAACTAGAGGCCGTCTTATCAATGTCCAGAGTGGAGCAGATTGCTCACTGCATGAGACGACAGGCAGATAAAGCTGGAGGCAGAGAGCAGGTTTGTGAGGCGAGCAAGGGTCATACAGGAGGCAGGAGAAGGCCAACTGAACATAGGGCTGAACTGGAATCGTGGTTGAGAAAACAGTCCACAGTCATGTCCAGAAGTCAGAAAGCTGACAAGTTATCCAATGATGGCCAGGCAAACAGAGAATCCAAGACAAGAAAACCGATCAGAACAGGGATGCACACTAATGCTGGAAAGTAACGCACTCAAGGCTTTAAGACAATCTGTTTGAGAATGGCTGTAAAAGGTGGGTATTTAAAGATGCAGTAACAGCTAGAACTAGTAGAGGTAATCACAGGTAAAGGCAAGGTTAAGCTAATTTAAATTAATGGAATGGAGCAGAGCAGAGAATAGTAAACAGCTAGCCAGCCCAAAAACAGACAAGTAGGTAACATAACAGAGACAGGTTTATTAAATGTGTAAATAAGAGGTAAAAGCACATACGTTGCCCACATCAAAATAGCTTGTTAAAAAGTCAACTTGATTGCTGTTTTAAACATTGGATTTAAACCATGTTAAAATAGCGCTCAGGCTTGCATTCAGATCAACATTCTGAGCAGGGAGGGAGACCATGAGGAATGAGAGGTTTGTCTGTGATGATAAATATCCCCCTTAAAATATAGAAAAACACTGCAAAAAACATCTTAGGACGCTGCTCACTGCATGTGTGAGCGGTAAGCACAGCTCTGGGGTTTGAAATGCAGGTGAGCAAATCAGCACCTGGACGGTTGTAGCCACTGTCCTCTGTAGGTAATAGCAGAATCCAATGCTCTAAAGCAGCATATTAGCCAGTCATCATCATTGCCTAGGTCATCTTTGATCTCTGAAACCGCATTTTGTCCAAAGTCTCCCATTTGCAAAGTCTTCCAGCAGTGCCAATCCATCCACCATGTAGCATTACGCATGAGTGTATTTGACCGTTTATAGGAATTAAAGTAGTTGCCTTGCACCTTTTCACAATTTATGTGTTAATCTGTGATCATCTGTGTGATCCTTGGGATCATCAAGGAAAGTAATATGATTGTAGAAAACCTCGATAAAAATTATGTGCAGACTTTTATTTAAGATTCAAGATGGCTTATGGGCATTTTTTATTTATTTGAAAGGTCCTTATGCATAGTTATGTGTCACCAGCATGAATAACAAGCATGAATAACACTGCCGTTTATAATTTTTATGATAAAGTTGATCTATCAGAGTTTTTCCCTAACCAGCCATGGCTGGACAGCGCATGGGGCTAAGTGCCTTGCCCATGGGCACATCGACACATGAAGGGGGAAGCTGAAATTGAACCCAGGATTGCAAGACGATTAAACCCATTGAGCCACAGTCACCCTTTTAGACTCTATTCCAAAGTCCGAAATAGCAAAGGAGACGAAAAGCTTAGATCTTGATCACAATGAACTTCCTTTGGAGAGAGCCCTTGGTCTCAATTGGAGTGTGGAATCTGACACATTTAGGTTTAAAATCACCATCAAAGATTGCCCATTTATAAGACTCTTAGTTGTCAGTTCAGTGTATAATACATTTGTCATCTTGGTCACCTGTGATTTTGCCTGCCAAGGCTTTTTGCAAGATTTGTACAGGTCAAAGATTGGTTGGGATGATGATTTACCTGAGCACTTCAAAAAAGAGGTAGTGTGACTGGTTAGCAGGTCTCCCTGCATTAGAGTGCTTCAGTTTTCCTAGATGCATGAAGCCCGAGGGATTTGGAGACTGAGTCGGTGCAACTACATCACTTGGCTGATGCAAGTTAGAACGCATATGGATCAGTCAGTTACCATCTAATGTGGAGCACAGCTAACACATGAAACTAATTGTTTGTAGCAAACAGAGTGTTGGCCATACTAAAAGACTCTAATGTGGAACAGTGAAGACATATTGGCAATGACAAGAATCCAACTGACTGTGCCTCTATAGTACAGAAAATCTGTGACTTCATGAAATGAGTTGGGTGTCAGGTCCAGATTTCCTGTGCTGTCCAGCTGAGTGCTTGCCAAAAAACCCATCTAGTACTGCAGAAATTGCTTTGGATGATCTATAGTTGTGGAACAAAGCGCAATTCCTTTCAAGAGACTGATCAGTTACTTCTCTTCCTGCATGAAGTTGAAGCAAGCTGTGGTGTGGGTCATGAAGCTTAAAGCACTACTTCACAGTCTGTGCCAAAGACATAAAGAGCTGCTCTCAACTTCCGAGAAAAACACCCCTTGCAATAGAAAACAGATGATCAGAAATCAAATAAATAACTTTAAAGAACACTGAGAGAGCACTGATATTTCAGTGGAATATCTGAAAAAGGTGGAGCTGCACATTATCAGACTCTGTCAAGGGGAGATATTTTCAGAAGAGATTGCAGATTTAGACAAAGGACAAAATGTCAACCCCTACAGACCTTTGTACAAGCAGAATCCCATTCTTTTAGATAGAGTGCTGCGAGTTAGTGGAAGGCTTAGTCGAGCAGTTATGCCAGAGAATAGTAAGCAACCTATCATTTTGTTCAAAGACTTTCACATTCAAAGAGAAATGGGGTCTGTTTTATGAAATCTTTATTCAGATTCGGAAGAGATCGGCAGACACAAATAAGGACTCAAACACTGTTTCTGTTAGAATATAAGGTCCACATTTATTGTTCCCCACAGAACACAACAACACAAAACAGCAAGCTCTTCACACACGCAAAGTAGCAAGCACTTAAAGCCTGGCAAGCTTTCAAACAAGCGTGTTGTTACATCTTTTACCATATAGGACTGGGAAGTCGGTCAGTCCGGTTAGACCACAATCCACGCGGCCGGGCGTCCACACAACTCACAGCTGACTTCAACGACTGAGGGCGGTTCCCTCCTTTTTATACTAATAAACAAAATATGAGATGGGAGGGAGAGTGGCCACTTCTCCCTCCCATCTGAGCTGTTTGTTCCATTTCCAAAACAAAAAACGTTCCCAGCATCTCAGCAGTGTGTGAAGCAAAATAATATTGCAAACTCAGATAATAGCGCAAATATAAGCAAAATAAAGAATACAGAATCAGTCTTTCCCACAACACATTGTCATAGGTTCTCACCACAAGTTAAAATAACACATGTTGTTCTTAGTTTTATGTGAGCAACATAATAACAGAGCACGAGCATATATGTTGCTCTTAGTTTAAAACTAACCAGTTTTTCCCAAAATACATTGTCAAAAAACAAAAATAATTCTTTAATATATCAGGGTCATATTCACATGTCTAACCATGCGTGCAGTACATATTGAGTTGGCCTCATCATTAGGCAAGTAATTATGCATTAATGTGCTACGGCGGTTCATGTCATGGCTTGGCAAGGACAAGTAAAATAATTTTGCTGAGACAGCAGAACCAATTTTGTTGGAGCCAATAGAGAGTTGAAGGCAACCATGGCTGACTGGAATTTTTTAGAATTTAAGCATCATCTGTCACATCATCTGACACAGCATAGTGTGCTCTGCACACTATATTGTGTCTGTCAGCATAGTGTGCAGAGCATGGAGGCACTACCAGGAGACAGGCCAGTACATCAGGAGATGTGGAGGAGGTCGTAGAAGGTCAACAACCCTGCAGTATGATCGCTACCTCAGCCTTTGTGCAAGGAGGAACACTGCCAGAGCCCTACAAAATGACCTCCAGCAGGCCACAAATGTGCATGTGTCTGCTTAAATGATGAGAAACAGACTCCATGAGGGTGGTATGAGGGCCCGTCGTCCACAGGTGGGGGTTATGTTTACAGCCCAACACTGTGCAGGACGTTTGGCATTTGCCAGAGAACACCAAGATTGACAAATTCACCACTGGTGCCCTGTCCTCTTCACAGCTGAAAGCAGGTTCACACTGGGCACATGTGACGGACGTGAGAGTCTGAAGACGCTGTGGAGAATGCCCTGCTGCCTCCAACATCCTCCAGCATAACCGGTTTGGCAGTGGGTTAGTAATGGTGTGGGGTGGCATTTCTTTGGGAGGCTGCACAGCCCTCCATGTGCTCACCAGAGGTAGTCTGACTGCCTTTAGGTACAGAGATGAGATCCTCAGACCCATTGTGAGACCATATGCTGGTGCAGTTGGCCCTGAGTTCCTCCTAATGCAAGACAGTGCTAGACCTCATGTGGCTGTAGTGTGTCAACAGTTCCTGCAAGACGACGGCATTGATGCTATGGACTAACCTGCCCGTTCCCCAGACCTGAATCTGGGACATCATGTCTCGCTCCATCCTTCAATGCCACGTTGCACCACAGACTGTCCAGGAGTTGGCAGACACCTTAGTCCAGGTCTTAGAGGAGATCCCTCAGGAGACCATCAGCCACCTCATCAGGAGCAGGCCCAGACATTGTAGGGAGGTCATCCAGGCACGTGGAGGCCACACATGCTACTGAGCCTCATTTTGACTTTTTTGAAGGATATTGTGTTTTTTTCCACTTTACGTTTGAGTGTGGCTCCAAATCCAGACGTCAGCACATTCAACTATGTAACGAACAATATTTATTAAAAATATTTCATTCATTCTCTGTTCTCTTTATTTTTTGAGCAGTGTATTTAGGGTTCCAAGCCCGCGGTGCAGAAAGAACGGGCTATGCAACCCATAGCCGTTCGTCTGCACTTCAGTGCAGAGAACCCTATTGTTTTTCCTGGTTTTAAATTATTAGGGTTGCAAGCCTGCAGCGCAGGTGAACGCCGTTCGTCTGCTCTGTGAGCAGAGAACACTATTGTTTTTCGTGTCTTTTTAAATTATTTATTCATTATTTTTACGGAACTAAAACGCAATGTGCGGCCCATGCGAACTTGTAACAAACCTATTGAATCAGGTATCCAAGTACAGAATGTGCACCGCTACTCAAACCCAGAAATTCAGACCCCTGAACAACTAGGGGACGCTATAACAAAGGACAATGCGTTTCGGCCTATAACCACCAAACTACTGGTCCCACACTCAAAAACTTGATATCACTTTGTTTATTAAATGATTCTGCATCAAAAAGGGAATTGGCACACCTTTCGTTTCCCAGCTACTTTTCCCGCTACATGGCTACAAAGGTTAAACCTTTCTTGTTAAACTCCTCCTACATTTTTTGTGCGATCCGCACAAAACTCCATATATAACCGTGTAATGGACAAATTAAAAAAATGTTGGGGCGGATTTTTTAATTTTGACTTTTTTGAAAAGTAATGCTAAAATAAAGGATTGTTACCAAGCTAGCTCTAAATGTAATTACTGATTATTCTAAAACCATAACAGATTTTCCCCTCCCTGGGCTGCCACCTTACCGTGGTGGAGGGGTTTGAGTGTCCCAATGTTCCTAGGAGCTATGCTGTCAGGGGCTTTAAGCCCCTAGTAGGGTCACCCAAGGCAGACAGGTCCTAGGTGAGGGACCAGACAAAGAGCAGCCCAAAAAGCCCCTTATGATGAACAGGATTATTGGATTTCGTGTTCCCTCGCCTGGACGCGGGTCACCGGGGCCCCACTCTGGAGCCAGGCCGGGAGGTGGGGCACGTTGGCGAGCGTCTGGTGGCCGGGCTTTTACCCATGGAGTCCGGCCAGGCTCAGCCCGAAGAGGCAACATGGGTCCCCCTTCCGATGGGCTCACCACCTGTCGGAGGGGCCAAAGGGGTCGGGTGCATTGTGCAACGGGTAGCAGTAGAGGGCGGGGACCTTGGCGTTCCGATCCTCGGCTGCAGAAGCTGGCTCTTGGGACATGGAATGTCACCTCTCTGGTGGGGAAGGAGCCTGAGCTCGTGCGTGAGGTTGAGAGGTTCCGACTAGAGATAGTCGGACTCACCTCGACGCACCGCTCTGGCTCTGGAACCAGTCTCCTCGAGAGGGGCTGGACATTCTTTCACTCTGAGTTGCCCTTGGTGAGAGGCGCCAAGCTGGGGTGGGCATACTTGTTGCCCCCCATCTCTGTGCCTGTACGTTGGGGTTCTCCCCAGTGAACGAGAGGGTGGCCTCCCTCCGCATTCCTGTGGGGGGACGGGTTCTGACTGTTGTTTGCGCTTATGCGTCAAACGGCAGTTCAGATTACCCACCCTTTTTGGAGTCCTTGGAAGGGGTACTGGAGAGTGCCCCTCCTGGGGACTCCCCCGTTTTGCAGGGAGACTTGAACGCTCACGTGGGCAATGACAGTGGGACCTGGAGGGGCGTGGTTGGGAGGAATGGCCCACCTGATCTGAACTCGAGTGGTGTTCTGTTGTTGGACTTCTGTGCTTGTCATGGATTGTCCATCACAAACACCATGTTCAAGCATAAGGGTGTCCACATGTGCTCTTGGCACCAGGACACCCTAGGTAGCAGTTCAATTATCAACTTTATTGTCATTTCATCTGATCTGCGGCCGCATGTCTTGGACACTCAAGTGAAGAGAGGGGCGGAGCTCTCCACCGACCACTACCTGGTGGTGAGTTGGCTCCGATGGTGGGGAAGGAAGCCGCTCAGACCTGGCAGGCCTAAACATATTGTTAGGATATCAACGAGGTCAAGTGGAATGAGCTGTTTATCCCAGAACTGCATGGCACACTTAGATGACACCGACCCAAAAAGATTGGCACATGTCTATCCGATACCACCCCGGAGGTGACACAGTTTCTCTGCTGATGTCACAGTTTGGATGTGTACAGCCCTTGTATGGGTGTGTACCTAGATACCTATATAATGTTTGTGTGATGAGAAATCGGGGCTTCTTGCCGATCAGGAGCCCATCAGCGCTGGTGTGACTGTAACTGTTTCTCTGTCTTTACATAGATAAAATATAACTAAAAGTATACTTGTCTGTTTTATGCGTCCTACATTCAAGGTAATAAGTAAGTGGGGGTTGCCTGACTGGGTAAAACGAGCTGGGTCCACCGAGGGTGTTTCACCGTAGACGTGGCACGGTGAAACAATAACAGTATTGTGAGGGTGTGCTGGGAACGTCTGGCAGAGTCCCCTGTGAGACGGAGCTTTAACTCCCACCTCCGGGAGAACTTTGGACACGTCCCGAGGGAGGCGGAGGACATTGAGTCTGAATGGACCGTGTTCCGCGCCTCTATTGTTGAGGCGGCTAGTCAGAGCTCTGGCCGCAAGGTTGTCGGTGCATGTCGCGGCGGCAACCCTCGAACACGCTGGTGGACACCAGCGATGAGGGAAGCCGTCAAGCTGAAGAAGGAGTCCAATCAGGTTTTGTTGGCCTGTGGGACTCCGGAAGCAGCTGATGTGTACCGGCAGTCGAAGCGGCAGGCGGCTCGGCTGGTCGCCGAGGCAAAAACTCGGGCATGGGAAGAGTTCGGAGAGGCCATGGAGAAAGACTTCCGTATGGCTTCAAAGCGATTCTGGTACACTATCCGGCGTCTCAGGAGGGGAAAGCAGTGCGGTACCAACACTGTTTATAGTGGGGTGGTGTGCTGCTGACCTCGACTCGGGACGTCGTGCGTCGGTGGGTGGAATACATCGAAGACCTCCTTAATCCCACCAACACGTCTTCCATTGTGGAAGCAGAGACTGAGGTCTCTGGGTTGGGTTCTCCCATCTCTGGTGCTGAGGTTGCCAAGGTTGTTAAAAAGCTCCTCGGTGGCATAGCTCTGGGGGTGTATGAGATTCGCCCAGAGTACCTTAAGGCTCTGGATGTTGTGGGGCTGTGTTGGTTAACGCGGCTCTGCAGCATCGCGTGGACATCGGGGGCAGTTCCCCTGGATTGGCAGGCTGGGGTAGTGGGGACGGGAGGATGTGTTCCAACTATAGAGGAATCACACTCTTAAGCCTCCCTGGTAAGGTCTATTCGGGGGTTCTGGAAAGGAGGGTCCGTCGGATAGTCGAATCTCGGATTCAGGAAGAGCAGTGTGGTTTTCGTCCTGGCCGTGGAACACTGGACCAGCTCTACACCCTCAGCAGGATTCTGGAGGGGGCATGGGAGTTTGCCCAACCAGTCTACATGTGCTTTGTGGATCTGGAGAAGGCATTCGACCGTGTCCCCCGAGGGATCCTGTGGGGGGTACTCCGGGAGTATGGAGTACCGGGTCCTTTAATAAGGGCTGTCAGGTCTCTGTACAACCGGTGTCAGAGTCTGGTCCGCATTGCCGGCAGTAAGTTGGACTCATTTCCGGTTAGAGTTGGACTCCGCCAAGGTTGCCCTTTGTCACCGATTCTGTTCATAACTTTTATGGACAGAATTTCTAGGCGCAGCCAAGGTGTTGAGGGGATCCGTTTTGGTGGCCTTAGGATTGCGTCTCTGCTATTCGTGGATGACGTGGTCCTATTGGCTTCATCAGGGCGTGATCTACAGCTCTCACTGGAGCGGTTCGCAGCCGAGTGCAAAGCGGCTGGGATGAAGATCAGTGCCTCCAAATCCGAGACCATGGTCTTGATCCGGAAAAGGGTAGAGTGCCTCCTCCGGGTTGGGGAGGATGTGCTGCCCCTAGTGGAGGAGTACAAGTATCTTGGGATCTTGTTCACGAATGAGGGGAAGATGTAGCGGGAGATCGACAGGCGGATTGGTGCGGTGTCTGCTGTGAAGCGGGTGCTGTACCGATCCGTTGTGGTGAAGAGAGAGCTGAGCCAAAAGGCGAAGCTCTCAATTTACCGGTCGATCTACGTTCCTACCCTCATCTATATTCACGAACTTTGGGTCGTGAACATAGACCGAAAGAACGAGATCCCGGATACAAGCGGCGGAAATTAGTTTTCTCCGTAGTGTGTCTGGGCTCTCCCTTAGAGATAGGGTGAGGAGCTCAGTCATCCGGGGAGGACTCAGAGTAGAGCCGCTGCTCCTCCACGTCGAGAGGAGCCAGTTGAGGTGGCTCGGGCATCTGGTTAGGATTCCTCATGGACGCCTCCCTGGTGAGGTGTTCCAGGCACGTCCCACCGGGAGGAGGCCCAGGGGAAGACCCAGGACACGCTGGAAGGATTAGGTCTCTCTGCTGGCCTGGGAACGCCTTGGGATTCCCCCAGAGGAGCTGGCCCAAGTGACTGGGGAGAGGGACGTCTGGGCCTCCCTACTGAAGCTGCTACCCCCGCGACCCGACCCCGGATAAGCGGAAGAAGACGGACGGACATAACAGATTTTAACATGTCCTTCATAACCCATACTCCAAATAATATTTTGCACACGTGTCCCACGTTTGAGGATCGTCCATCACTAGGGGGCGCTGTGATGTCAAGAAATCTACTACGCAAGAATGGCTGATCGGATTTTTACAAAACCTTCTTCATCCCCTTCCAGTCATAGCCCTAAACTAAAGCATTACATATGGTAATGATTGAAACAAGTGGGCGGGGCCTATTTCCAAAAGTGTGAAAAAAACTTGAAAAAAAAAATTACTAAAAATCTATTTTGTGGTGTAACGATCTTGGATTTTCAGGATGTATTCCTTAAATAAGGTGTAACAATTCTCTCACTGCATGTATTGAGGTTTTTAAAAGTTGCACACTCTGATTTTTTAAAAGTTTGTAAAACAGAGAAATCAAGGTATTTTTCACAAATGTTGTTCAATCCCCCCCAAAAATGGCCTCTATTTGTAAAGCACATGCAGACTAAACATAGATTTCAGTTTGGTGAAAATCCAGACGACTTTGACTTATTTAGAAGACATTGCAATTCACGTGTCCAAGACTATAAAGTTAAATTTTTTTTCTCGCTTGTTTCAATTGGCATTTAAAAAAATCACATAGTTAGATAAAGCACTCTTTGAGATCCATGAATGTTTTCAGAATTTTAGAGCAAACCATGGATTTTTAACGAATTTATGAATTTTATGATCTGTTCACACCTCTCACCATCCAGAGCTCTGACTATCCAGAGCTGTGAACACGACGGCCATTTTGCCCATATTTGGGCACATTATGTGTGACATCACATCCCGTGATGTTTCTAAGCTTGAAGGAGGAGGAATTGGAATTTGAAATCAAAAAAGCTCAAATTAATAAAGAAAGTATTGTAGCAGTGTTTTTAATATTGATGATATGTTGTGGAAAGAAGGTTTATAAATTAAAATTATAAAGATGGGTATTACAGGTTGGATGTATTGGTGGATCAAAGATTTTCTAACTAAAAGACAAATACAAGTTCAAATAGGTAATTATCATTCTGAGAAATATATTGTTGAAAATGGTACTCTACAGGGAAGTATAATAAATCCTTTAATATTTTCGATAATGATAGATGATGTGTTTCAAATTATAGATAATGAAATGTTTTTTTCTCTTTTTGCTGATGATGAAGCTATGTGGAAGAAAGGAAGGAATTTGGAGTTTATTACTTTAAAGATGCAAGAAGCTATTTTTAAAGTTGAAGAATTATCATTAAAATGGGGATTTAAATTCTCAGTGGATAAGACTAAAACAACGTTTTTTTCAAGGAAGAAAATTAATGATGTTAAATTAAAATTATATAATCAAGAAATACAAAGAGTGAAACAATTTAAATTTTAGGGGTTTGGTTTGACAAAAGAATAACATGGAATATACACATTCAAAGAGTCTTAGACAAATGCAAGAAAGTAATAATTATTATGACATGCTTAATTGATAGGGAGTGGGGAGCAGATAGACTAGCACTAAAGAAAATATATACAGGATTAATTAGATCAGTAATTATGGAAGTATTGTTTATAATTCAGCAGCAGAGACAAATCTACAAAATTTAGATCGGATTCAGTATCAAGCATTGAGATTATGTACAGGAGCAATTAAAACTACTCCAACAGCAGCATTATTAGTAGAAATGGGAGAAATGCCACTTGCATTTAGAAGAGAGCAATTAACATTAAATTATTGGGCTAATTTAAAAGGTCATAGAAAGGATCATCCAACTCTGCAGGTAATAAAACCCTGTTGGGAAAAAGAAGTAAAAGATATTAGAAGTTTTGGTTGGACTGTGCAGGAAAAAATAACAAAATTCAAAATAGATCAGATTAGTATAAGTCAAACAGTTCCATTATCAGTTATACAACCATGGATAATTCCAGATGCTAGGGTAGGTTTTACTTTGTTGAAAAGAAGAAAGGATAAAGAATTTATGTTAAACTTTTAAATAGTACAGGAATATATTAATAAATATTATATTTATGTAAAAATGTATACAGATGCCTCTAAAAATATAACAAATCATATAGGAGTAGCCTTTATCGTCCCATTATTTAATGTTAAAATTAGGAATCGAATAAGTGATGGACTTTCAGTTTATACAGGAGAAATGATTGCAATATTATTAGCTGTTCAATGGGTTGAAGAAGTTAAGCCACTAAGATCAGTCATATGTTCAAATTGTAGTTCATCTTTAATTAGTTTGCAGTATAATCACTCAGAAAGCAGGCCAGATATTTTAATAGAAATTCAGCAGACTATGTAGAATAAATATGACGTTTCTTGGCTGAAAGAAGCAGTTACCTGGAAATTAGATGAGGTTTAATTATAAATTTTGTATGAATACCGGCACATTATGGAATTAAAGGAAATGAACAAGTAGATAAGGCAGCAAAAGAAGCTAGAGTCGTTTCTAATCAGGCCCACCACCGTCGTGTCGTCTGCAAACTTCACAATGTGATTTGTGGTGAACCTGGGGACTCAGTCATGTGTCATCAGGGTGAACAGCAGGACACAGCCCTGAGGAAAGCCCTTGCTGAGGTATTCTGTCCGACCTGGAGTTTTGTTGGTGATGAAGTCCAGCAGGCAGTTGTGAAGAGGTGTGCTGAAGCCCAGATGTTCCAGTTTTTCCACCACATGCTGTAGGATGATGGTGTTGAACGCTGAACTAAAGTCCAGGAACATGCTCAAGGGGGCGGGGCGTGGGTGGGCTTGGAATCCGTTAATAACTGCTTGCAGTTCTAGTTATTATTATTACGGAACTAAAACGCATTGTGCGGCCCATGCGGACTTGTAACGAACCTATTGAATCAG
Source organism: Fundulus heteroclitus (assembly GCF_011125445.2). Classification (NCBI taxonomy): domain Eukaryota; kingdom Metazoa; phylum Chordata; class Actinopteri; order Cyprinodontiformes; family Fundulidae; genus Fundulus; species Fundulus heteroclitus. Next base: position 1,151,542 of record NW_023396781.1, on the reverse strand, counting down.
GTATCCAAGTACAGAACGTGCACCGCTACTCAAACCCAGAAATTCAGACCCCTCAACAACTAGGGGGCGCTATAACAAAGGACAATGCGTTTCGGCCTATAACCACCAAACTACTGGTCCCCCACTCAAAAATTTTATATCACTTTGTTTATTCAATGATTCTGCATCAAAAAGGGAATTGGCACACCTTTCATTTCCCAGCTACTTTTCGCGCTACATGGCTACAAAGGTTAAACCTTTATTGTTAAACTCCTCCTACATTTTTTGTGTGATCCGGGCAAGAATCTATATATAACCGTGTAATGGACAAATTAAAAAAATGTTGGGGGCGGATTTTTTAATTTTGACGTTTTTGAAAAGTAATGCTAAAATCAAGGATTGTTAGCAAGCTAGCTCTAAATGTAATTGCTGATTATTCTAAAACCATAACAGATTTTAACATGTCCTTCATAACCCATACTCCAAATATGATTTTGCACTCGTGTCCCGCATTTGAGGATCATCCATAGGGGGCGCTGTGATATCAAGAAATCTACTACACAATTATGGCTGATCGGATTTTTACATAACCTTCTTTATTGCCGTCCAGGCATAGCTCTGAACTAAAGTATTAAATATGGTAATGATTGAAACAAGTGGGCAGGGCCTATTTGCAAAAGTGTGAGAGTAGGGAGTAGCAAGATGGCGGCCAGTCACTAGGAGACACTGAGCTATATAATACACTGGAGTGCTGATTTTGCCGAAAAACTGAAGTCACTAGCCGCCATCTTGCTACTCCCTACTCTCACAGAATCCCATAGGATTTGGTTGCAACAACAAGCAGTTTTCTGGCTGTGTGAAAACGTTTCACAGGTAATTCTACAGTCAGTGGATGTACTAACACTATCTACTACTAGGAAATTAGGTGCTGAAATATTTTACATGTTATTCATATTAAATATATATATATGTATATATAAGTATGTGTATATGTATATATGTATATATATGTATACACATATGTAAATATAAGTTTTTGTATATTGGCATTTATATATTTATAAATGTTAAACATATATATTTAAATGAATAAAATACAAAATATTTCAGCACATGACTTTCTCGGTACTTGATATTTTTAGAACATAACATAAAACTATATGGCATTTGACATTTTAAAAGTCTTAAGCCCCCCCTGAACATGAGAAAATCCTCGTTATTCGATGCTGTAGCGCACATATTCCCTAGTTACTGAGGGGAAATAGGGAGTACCAATATGGCGGCTGGTGGCTTCAAAGCGACTCGTTCAAACAGACGGTGATTAGCACTCCAGTGTATTATATAGCTCAGTGCTAGGAGAGGTCACTGGCCGCCATCTTGCTTCTCCCTTCTCACACAGAACCCCATAGCATTTGGTTGCAACAACAAGCAGTTTGGCTGTGTGAAAACGTTTCACAGGTAATTTTACAGTCAGTGGATATTATACTTACTATACAAATTATTTTTGTTTAGGTAACACTTTATTTGTGCCTAAGATTTACATGATACTGTCATAAACAGAGGCTGCACAGTGAAGCAGTGAGTAGCGTTGTTGCCTTCTGGGTTCAAATCCTCCTGGGTTTTTCAAATTCTCCTGGGTCTTTCAAATCCTCTGGGTCTTTCTGCATGGAGTTTGAATGTTCTACCTGTGCATGTGTGGGTTCACTCCGGGTAGTCCGGCTTCCTCCCACAGTTCAAAAACATGACTGTTAGTTTAATTGGCTTCTCTAAATTGTCCTTAGGTGTGAGTGTGTGCAAGTGTCTGAAATGTTTTGTGACTGGGGTGCGAGGGATCGTCCACAATCTTCTCTGCACACCTCAGAGTCCTGGAGGTGTACAGGTCCTGGAGAGATGGAAAATTGCAGCCAATCACCTTCTCTGCAGACCGGATGACACGCTGCAGTGTGCTCTTGTCTTTGGCAGTGGCACCAGCGTACCAGATGGTAATGGAGGAGGTGTTTTAGACACACCTTCTCATTCAAAGAGTTTTCTTAATTTTCAGGCCTATGAAAATTGTAGATTCACACTGAAGGCATCACAACTATGAATTAACATATGTGGAATTATATACTTCACAAAAAAGTGTGAAACAACTGAAAATATGTCTTATATGCTAGGTTCTACAAAGTAGCCACCTTTTGCTTTGATTACTGCTCCGCACACTCTTGGCATTCTCTTGATGAGCTTCAAGAGGTAGTCACCTGAAATGGTTTTCACTTCACAGGTGTCCCCTGTCAGGTTAAATAAGTGGGATTTCTTGCCTTTTAAATGGGGTTGGGACCATCAGTTGTGTTGTGCATAAGTCAGGTGGATACACAGCTGATAGTCCTACTGAATAGACTGTTAGAATTTGTATTATGGCAAGAAAAAAAGCAGCTAAGTAAAGAAAAACGAGTGGCCATAATTACTTTAAGAACTGAAGGTCAGTCAGTCCGTAAAATTAAGAAAACTTTGAAAGTATCCCCAAGTGCAGTCGCAAAAACCATCAAGCGCTACAAAGAAACTGGCTCACATGAGGACCGCCCAAGGCAAGGAAGACCAAGAGTCACCTCTGCTGTGGAGGATAAATTCATCCGAGTCACCAGCCTCAGAAATTGCAGGTTGACAGCAGCTCAGATTAGAGACCAGGTCAATGCCACACAGAGTTCTAGCAGCAGACACATCTCTAGAACAACTGTTAGGAGACTGTGGATGCAGCCCTTAGGGGAGCCCGTGCTGAGGGTGATGACATAAGAGGTGTTCTGTCCGACCCGGACCGACTGAGGTCTGTTGGTGAGGAAGTCTAGCAGCCAGTTGCGGAGGGGTGTGCTGAAGCCCAGATGTTCCCGTTTTTCCACCAGATGCTGTGGGATGATGGTTTTGAACGCTGAACTGAAGTCCAGGAGCATGCTCAAGGGGCGGGCGTGGGTGGGCTTGGAACCCGTTAATAACTGCTTGCAGTTCTAGTTTCTTTTTATCTTTCGTGTTGTATTTCTACGGGGGTTAAGGGAATGGTAATGAGACTGATACCACTATGCTGAAGGTTAATACTGATGCAAAATTGCATTCCGTCTGTGCTTACCATGATCTGGAGAAGTATGTTGTTTCTGATTTAAAAGATGACAGTACTGACGAGGATGACTGTTACATTGCTTAAAGGGCGCTATAATCATGTAATAACCCTAAACCAGAAGGGGAGTTAATACTGATGTTCATTTAAAAGATGTATGCTTTAACGTTTTTTTATAATTACTTCTGCCTTTTGCTTTGCTTGTCATGTACTTTCTACACAATATCCTACTCTGACTATTTTCATTATGTGATGATTTCATAATCAGAAGAAAGGATTGATGTATATAACTCTGATCATATCTTGTCCAGATGCACCTGCATAACTTTCCCATGTAAGAGAAGCTCACATGGTTACAGAGTGAATTATTGTGTTTTCTTTAACCAAGGACTCAGAGGAGATCGTACCAGTGTATGCACTCCTATTTTCTCAGATGAAGACTACTCTCACTTCCTATGTCAACCTAGAATGTAATAAAAGTGTAGTGTACCCTTTTCCACTTGCTCAGTTTCCTGACTGAGTTGTGTCAGAGATGTTCAAACGTTATATGCCTTTGAATAAATTTGAAAAGACAAAGATGCATGTTTCTCTAATTACTTAGTAGTGTCCTTTCCTCATTGAACAGTGTAAAGACAACATGAAGATGAAGGTAACGCATTCCATAGTCTGGGGGCTACAGCTCTAAAAGACCGATCCCCTCTAGTCCTGAAATTAGTCCATGGCTGGAGGAACTCAAACTATGAGAAGGGGAATACGGTTGTAAAAGGTTGGTAAAATATAATCTTGAGAGGGCCACTCAGGGCTTTAAAATGAAATAGTGAAACTTTAAAATCAACTCTAAAATGTACCAGTAGCCAGTGTAAAGAGATTAAAATTAGGGTAATGTAATTTTCTTGTGTTGGTCAAAAGTCTGCACTATCTGCAGACGGATAAGATCTGTCTTATTCAAACACATAAAAAGGCTGTTGCAATAGTCAAGACGAGATGAAATAAAATCATGAATAATCATTTCTAATTCAGCTTTGGACACCAACGTTTGAAGCTTAGAAATTTTCTTGGCTGAAAGAAGCAGTTAACTGGAAATTTTTGTTTGCTACTCGACATGTCTTGAAAATGTAATACTGTTCCCCTACAGCATGTTTCAGAGCAAATAACCAAACAACTTCCAGCTTTTGTCTACAGAGGGGCACCAGGCAAGGATGCCCACTTTCCCCCTCACTGTTTGCTATTTTTATTAAACCACTAGGAGTAACAATTAGACAAACTAATTAACTATAAACTAATAAACTATAAAATTCATGAATATAGAGCATAACATTTGTCTTTATACGGATGATGTTTTACTTTATCTCCAGGACTCAAACACCTCTTTCTCTCAAGTAATTAGATAACCAGAATCTTTCTCAAAAGTTTCTATAAACTGGTCAAAATCTACAGTACTGCCAATTACCTGCTCTTTATAGAACCCCCTAGATCAGTGGTTCTAGGGGGTTCTAGACCCTAGGGTTCAATGAGTCGCTCTCAGAGGTTCGGCGGAGCATCTGCCGCGGAGGTAAAGACACTGTCAGCTTTTGACCGGCGGAGGCTCCACGTTGAATATAGAGGCAGGACCATCAATAACTTTTGAGGTGGTTTATTTAAGGACTTGCACCAAACACACCACACACTGAACAACAACAACAATGTCTGCCTTTTATAGCAGTACACCCTGAGTGTCTTGCTAGAATGAACCAATGAAGGGGATGATCAGAAAATAATAAACAACCATACTTACACAAAAACAACACCCAAAAACAATAAATGAAACCTAACAAATATTTACATAAATGCAAATCATTTTAACTAAACAAATCTAAAGTCAATCAAAATAATACTTCAAATTAAACATAATTCCATAAAGCTCTACCCTCCTTACAAATGGTTTGCTCCAAGAGCTTTCAGCAGCACCTGCAGCTTGTTTCTCCCATTTGCTGCCACACCCTGCTGAGGAGCCAAACCAGGAAGAGGTAGGTGCTTACAACTAAACAAGAGTTCTGTCAAAACAAGAAAATAAACATCTGGAAATTTAAGGAAACATAAATTGACATTCATATTGTCATGGTTGAGTTTTGGTTTGGCTTTGTTTTTCTGTTATTTTCATTTTTTTCATCTCTTTTGGGTTAGGTTTGACTTTATTTATTGTTAGTTTTCAGTCATCAGTTATTTTCTGTCATTTTTCACTTCACCTCCTCAGCAGTCAGTCACACCTGTTATCATTTACCAGTCAATTAGCCAGACCCTTGTTCCACCTGTGAAGTGCTCTATTTAAACCTTCCTCTGCCTTCAGTTCAGCACTGGGCCGTCATCATTCCACACCTCTCCATGCCAGTCCCCGTTTTGCCTTGGAAGCTTTGTTTTGCTCCTGTTGTTAAGGTTAGTCCTGTCAGTCACTCTAAAGACTGTTCGTTCACTGTTTGTTCCTGGAGAGGTTCTGCTCTGTGTCCTGGTGTCTCCAGAGAACTGCTAACTGGACTAGCCATCCTGGAAAGGCTCTGCTCTGTGCCCTGGTGTCTCTCAAGTTCTGCTAACCTGACTAGCCGCCCTGGTGAAGCTCAGCTCTGTGCCCTGGTGTCTCCAATGAACTGCTAACCTGAGTGCTATGAGGCCTGCTAGCCGAGCAGCACCTAGCAAGTGTGGACTCTCTGTCTCCGGGCCGTCAGCTCCTGCCATCACATTCATCCCTGACCTTCTGCAGTCCTGAACCTCCGGTCTTCATCACTCACCACCCAGCATACTTCCTTCAATAAAAACTCAAACTTTTAGTCCCGTGTGTGCATCTTGAGTTCATCGGTAAACAAAACCCTGACACATATATTGACACTTCCTTCACACAGAATGGATGGCCAGTCCCTCTGCATCTCAAGAAGGTACACCTAAATGTCTGAACAAAAATAATACAACAATGCAACTGTTTAGACTGTAACTCAATCAATAATCAAGTTTCCTGATGTAATGGAAGCTATCTCCATTACAACACACTTGTGTAAAGTTGTGATGACACGCCCTGCTTGGCAATAAGTTGCTGCAGAGGATCACATTACCTTGCTTGGCCAATCAGTGCTGCGGGTTAGGGTTAAGGTTAGTTGTTGTTTAGTTGTTGTTGAAAGTGTCTTACAACAACAACTAAGGCAGCCGATGTGAAGAAGCTTGTGGATGACTTCTTCAGAGACAACATTCTTTCATGGGATAGGGTTTCTGCAGTTTGTACGGACAGAGCTCCAGTCATGCTGGGAAGAAAGTCTTGTTTTGGTGTGCTAGTAAAAGCCGATGCACCACACATGATTGTTACACATTGTATTCTGCATGCGTTGGCAACTAAAACCTTGCCTCCAAAAATGGCAGAGGTATTGAAAACTTTGGTTGAATGTGTCCCTATAAGTCATATCCAGCATGGGTGAGACAGCCATCTACGTTTACTGTTGAGACAGCGGATGTCAATTATGAATACCTCGACAAAATCATTGAAATTCAGCAGAACCAGGTTCAGCTGCAGCTCTTCAGAACAACAGTCTCAACATTTTGGTGTCGACAAATGGAAAAGTACTCAGTTATTGCTAAGAAAGCCCTGGAATTTTGTATACCATTTGTTAAAACATGTCTTTGCGAGCAATCCTTTTCGAGGATGCTGGACATAAAAACGAAGAAAAGGAACAGACTTTGCTGTGAAGACGACATGAGAGTAGCACTTGCCAAGGTGAAGCCACGCATTTTTTAACTTGTCTCCCAAAAACAACAGCAGATGTCACACTGATTTGCAGGTACGTAATTTGGGCAATGCTTTATTCTGGCCCCAAAAAAGTATTTTGTGGATTCAAAACGACAAATAAAAAATTAAATTTAAAATTAAAAAATAAGTTATAAAAAATGTTTCATTCTTAGAAAAAAATCCAAAATTATTTTTTATTAGTGAAATAGTAAAATAATATTTTTGGGGGCTGAAATTCTTTTATTGGGTTGAAATATTTTTTGGGGCCAGAATTAAGTAATGCCATAATTTGTTGTGAGTTCATGCACTGTGTTGGTTTTGTTCTTTGAGCAAGGTGATGTTCGTGTACAGCTCATTTTGTGCACCAGTGAAAAAAACATATACCTATGTCTTGAATTTGGAAAAAAATCATATTTTATTTATCACTAAAGAAGGGTTCAGTGAATGCGCATATGAAACTGGAGGGGTTCGGTCCCTCAAAAAAGGTTAACAACCACTGCCCTAGATTTGCAACTACAGTCAGGGAGTATTTAAAATAGTAAATGGTAAAGGCTTCTACTTGTATAACGCTTTAACTAGTCTTGACGACCTCCAAAGCGCTTCACACTACAGTTTAGTCATTCACCCATTCACACACACATTCACACCCTTTAATATTTGGGTATTACTGCATCGCCAAAATTTGCGGATTTAACAAAACTTAACCACATCCCTCTTTTAAAATGATAGAAGATGATATTGCCAGATGGAAATCTGTACCATTTTCACTTATGGGAAGAGTTGCTTCAATTAATAGGATGGTGTAAGCTAACACCCCTCCCCCCCTTAAAGTCGCTAAAGAAGACTAAAGATAACGGATTGAGACAGCAATTCTGAATGCTACACTGCCAGAAAGGACATGTTAAACAAAAAGAAAGAAGCAGTTTTTGATTAATCTGCGAGAAGGACACTCTGGTAACATGGCAGAATAAAATATATGCCAAGGTTTCTGAGTTTTTGTTTGACAGAGGGGGCCAATTCACCCAGAAATTGCTTAACTTCTGTTATTTGGTTCTCAGGGACTATGATAAATGTTTCCATCTTATCAGAGTTTACCTGCAAGTAGCTTTTACAGAGCCACTGTTTTAATATAAATAACACAAGCAGGACAACTTAAAATATTCAGTAGGCAAGAGCAATAGAGCCAAATGTCATCAGCATAGAAATGATAAGACACATATGGGAACTGCCTTTTCATCTGGCAAAAGGGAAATAATAAATTAAAGAAAAAGAGTAGGTCTCAAGACAGAGCCCTGTGGTACCCCAAAGAGCAGGTACTTTAAGTCTAACATGAACTGATTAGTAAAAAACACAAAAAAGATCTAATTTAAACCACTTTAGAGCCTTAACTGTTTTTTTAATAGCTATTTGAACAATATTAGCTACATATTTGTAGCTCTCTCACTCTATTTCACCCTAAATCTTACATAAAGTAATTTGCTCTACATTGGTAAGTTTAGTTCAAAGGTAATACGCTCTTCTAGAAATATCTGCGACCAAGAAAAGAGGGGGCAATGCAATATATATATATATATATATATATATATATATATATATATATATATATATATATACATGCATGCATTAGTTTCAGGTGCCAGGTGGGTTGAAGGCTGCTCAAGTAACATAAATAAATAAATAATAGGAAAAATATTGAACAATCATGAATGATAGTTGGAGAAATGCACAAAGAATATAGTACAGAGGAATTTTTATATTTACAGAAATGCTCTCAATTATAAACAGTCTGGTTCTGTTAAAGGGGAGATTTCCTCTCTACTGTCGCTTCATGCATGCTCAGTATGAGGGATGTCTGCAAAGCCATCAACAATTCAGACGACTGTCCACTGTGGCTCTATGCGCTTACATGAGGAGTGAATGCTGCTTGTCAAGACTTGATGCAATCGACTTGGTTTCCTTAGATAGGAAACTTTTTGACCAATCTGTATGACTTGATTCAATTTGAATTTGTAAAATGCCTTGAGATGACATGTGTTGTGAATTCGCAAATATAAATAAAATTGAATTAAAAAAAAAAATTTAATTCACCTGCATGATGCATGCTATAGCAAAGGGGCTGAAGAGGACGGGCTAGACTTGAGACACGTGAAAGGTGGGGTGAACACGGGAGTGGGGGGGGGAGTCGAAGACGGACTGCAGAGGGACTAATAACGGACTCGATAGTGTAGGGACCAGTGAAACGAGGAGCCATTTTGTGGGGGAATAATCTGGAGGGGAAGCTGCGGGAGGAGGGCCAGACCTGCTGACCGACACGGTACTGGGGGGCTGGGATCTGTCTTCGGTCTGCGGACCGCTGATTTATTCGGCCGGTGTTAGTGAGGGCTTGGATGGTTTGAGTCCAGACCTGCTTGCAGCGGTCAATGTGATGTTTTACGGAGGGGACTGGGATGTGCCTCTCCTCCATCAGAAGCAGGGGTGGTTGATAGCTCAGGGTGACTTCGAAGGGGGAGCAGGTTTTTCATCGTTGTCGATGGGCGAGTAGAGTGGAGAGAGGGCGTTGGGCTTAGTATTTTTGGAACCTGGCCACTAGGAGATGTACAAATTAAACCTCGAGAAAAACAGGGCCCAACGGGCTTGTCTGAGGTTCAGGCGTTTGGCGGTCTGAAGATAGGCAAGGTTCTTGTTGCCCTGTAAACCTAGAAATTATAGTCACACCCAGGGTCCACAAGGGCAGAAAGATGTAGACTGCCCCCAGCAGTGACAATGGCTGCCTGTAGGCAGATGCACGGGGAACTCACTGACTGATAATTATTTTGGTCCATCGATCTCCCCACTTCTGCCGACGGACCCGGTCTTTTGGCCGATCCGGGCAAGCGGCAATGAAGTGATCCAGGGAGGCACAGTATAGACACAAGTTTGCCTCCAACCGATTCTGCCGTTCGCTCGGTGTTAAGCGAGGCTTGCCCACCTGCATGGGCTCGGGGACCGCCGGGCCAGTGGCCGCTTCGTGGCTCGCGGTAGGTTCAGCTAAGGGGGCCCCTGAACGCGGAGTTGGCCACTCCAGGCGCAATCGTCTTCTATTTCTTACCCGGTGACTGGAGAGTGTCTGTCAGTTGAGCCATCTGGGCACTTATGCCCTGCAACTGGTCCTGGAGCGTGCGTATAGCAAGCCCATGGGCATGAAGCTTCCTCTGCTGGGCGGAAAGCATTCTCCTGAATGTCTTGGCCAGAGTGTTCATCTGTGATGGTTTTAATGGCTTTCACCCACATGCAGAGAACAAACCGGAGACCTATTTTAAACCAGTTTTAGCGTAGTTTATTTAAGGGAAAAGGGAAAGAGGCGACGGAGGCCGAGGGTTGAGCTGGTCTGGCCTCTTCACGGGACTCGAGAATACATGGGCGCGGAGAGCTGCAAGCAGAAAAGGGGAGAGGTTAGATGCCGGCGGCAGCGATAGTCCAATAGTGTGCGGCAACGCTTACCACTCAAGGAGAGAAAACTGTCAGGGAGGTGGCAGTGAGTGGGTCCAGAGAGAGAGAGCAGCAGGGGTTGGTGTTGTGCTTGGCCGGCAGAGCAAGAGGCTGAGGGACAGGAGTACAGGCCAGTGGATGGTGGAGGTCCCACGGAGCGGCTTGGAGGCGGGGCAGCTTGGCTGCCGGCTGACAGGTCGAAGGGAATCTCAGCAAGACTTGGAGCTGAGCTCAGATGACGAAGGACACTGCGGAGTGGAATCCGCAACATGAGGTTACCTGAGACACAGGAGACAAGGCGTTAGAACGCGGAATGAGGGAGAACTGTTGAAAGACACTGGCCAACATGGTGTACCACACAAGGTTAATACTCGATCAGCTGCAGCCTTCCGCTTAAATGCTCCACCCATGAAACAGCTGTGCGCCACGCCCCCTGCCAACTGGGGCCACCTGCAAGAGAAGGGAGTGAGAAGGCCGCAGCGGCCTGCCAGGCGCTGCTGGCTGGACCCTAACAGTATCATTGTGTAAAATAGATTAAACCCTTTTTTATTCCAACATACTGTTGTCATATATAATTACCTTTTTGTCAACAACCATGCTACTTTTCTGTAGCTTTTGATTATTTTTTCACAACATATTCAAATTAAAAAATTTATGCATTAATGTATAAAATATAGACCAAAACCTTTTTTTGTTCCAAACATTCATACGTATTTTGAAGATAAATGAATAAATGTCTTTTTAGTACAATTGCAGAAAGAGAGAAGTTTAATACTGTCAGTTGATGATCAAAAGAGACATCTCAACTGGGAAAAGGAATTATATACACAATCTGTTTGTGTATATAAAATAATGTTAAAATAATGTTGAAATAACGTGAAAAACATGTTTTGTGTTAACGTGTAACCTATGAAAATAAGTACAACAGCAGGGGTTTGCCATTTTGTTTATCATTCATGATAGAAGCATATGCAAAAGACACGGATGGGGGTTTTTTTGTCTGCTATTTCCTGCATGAAACACTCCATCTCTGTGATCTTTTCAAATGTGAAAATGAAGGGGGCAAAGACTTCATCGTGATCCATATCCTCTGTATGGAGCAGGGAGCTTGAAAACCTGTCCTGCAATGTGAGGGCCATCAATCAAGATATCTCTCGGCACAAGCATGTCCTTTGTGCAAAATAAGGAAATTCAATAATAAAATCAGTCATGAGCTTCTTGACCATTTTTGATACCGTAAAAGTTACCACCTAAAACCTGTAAAACCTACACAGAAACATTCACCCATGGTAACATACACTCAACAAAAATACCAAACACTTTTGGTTTTTCTCCCAATTTTATGAGATGAACTCAAAGATCTAAAACTTTTTCCACATACACAATATCACCATTTCCCTCAAATATTGTTCACAAACCAGTCTATATCTGTGATAGTGAGCTCTTCTCCTTTCCTGAGATAATCCATCCCACCTCACAGGTGTGCCATATCAAGATGCTGATTAGACACCATGATAATAATAATAATAATAATAATAATAATAATAATACATTTTATTTCAAGCGCCTTTCAAAACACTCAAGGTCACTGTACATGTAAAAACAATAAATGGTAAAAGCAGTCGTCATAATTAAAAGAAACAACACAAATTACACAGAGGAAAGTAATATAAAATCATAATGAAAAGGCAATCTTGAACATGTGGGTTTTGAGTTTGGATTTGAACACGGGTAAAGACTCGGTATTGCAGATGTCAGGGGGGAGAGAATTCCAGAGTGTGGGCGCAGAACGTGAAAAAGCTCTGCTCCCCATGGTTTTAAGACGGGCTGAAGGAACAACTAAGTGAGTGGTAGAAGAAGATCTAAGAATGCGGGAGGGAATAGAAATTTGAAGTAAATCAGAAAGGTATGGAGGGGAGAGATTGTGAATAACTTTAAAAGTAAGTAGGAGGATTTTGAACTGAATTCTATACTTCACAGGTAGCCAATGGAGCTGCTGCAGGACTGGGGTGATGTGATGAAAAGAGGGGGTTCTAGAAATGATGCGAGCTGCTGAGTTTTGTACTGACTGAAGCTTTTGAATGGATTTTTGAGGAAGACCGAAAAGAAGAGAATTACAGTAATCAATGCGGGAAGTGACCAGACTATGAACAAGAGTGCAGGTGGAGCTAGTGGAGAGAGAGGGGCGAAGGCGATTGATATTGCGTAAGTGAAAGTAAGCGGAGCGGGTAAGGTTATTAATGTGAGAGGAGAAGGACAAGGTACTATCAAGGATGACACCCAGACTCTTGACCTGAGGTGAGGGGGAAATTATGGAGTTGTCAAATGAAAGGGAGAAACTGTCAGCTTTGGATAAAGTAGATTTTGTTCCCACTAAGAGGATTTCTGGCCCTGTGCACTAATCATGCACACCTGTGCATGATTAGTGCACAGGTGTGCCTTAGACTGCCTACAATAAAAGGCCACCCTGAAAAGTTCATTTCTCTACCATAAGCCGTGTCTAAAGGTGTTTCAGAGAATTTGGCAGTACACCCAGCCAGCCTCACAACCGCATACCACGTGTAACCACACCAGCCTAGGACCTCCACATTCAGCATGTTCACCTTCAAGATCGTCTGAGACCAGCCACTCGGACAGCTGCAGAAATAATCGGTCATGTAGATGGACATGTAAATTGCTTCTGAAATTGTTACCTCAACAGTGTACAGACATATCAAAACTCTGGAATGTGAAGAGGGTCACAAGATGCACCTAGGAAGGTAGACGCACCACTGTCGGTTTCCACACTGGATACTAATTAAACTAATAATTCTCTGTTTGCCTGTTGCCAAATGTATGGTGAAATTATCTCTAAACCTGCTGAAGCATTGGACATGTCGCTGGCTAACCATACACCATGGCTTGAATCGGTAGAAGCAGCGCTGAAAAAAGCAATGGAAAAACTCGAGAATTACAAGAACCAGAGTCGACGACAAAACATCAGAATTATTGGACTAAAAGAAGGAACTGAAGGTAAAAATCCACAGGTTTTTTTGAGAAATGGATTTCAGAGATCTTGAACATCGACATGCAAGGGGAGCGCCTGAAAATAGTGTGGGCTCATCGTGTGGGACCTCCAGTGGGACCCACCAACAGACAGGGCCCCCGCGCAGGCCTGATCAATTCAATTCAGTTTTATTTATATAGGGCCAATTCATGAAACATGTCATCTCAAGGCACTTTACAAAGTCAAGTTCAATCATATTATACAGATTGGGTCAGATTATACAGATTGGTCAAATATGTCCTATATAAGGGAACCCAGTTGATTGCATCAAAGTCCCAACAAGCAGCATTCACTCCTGGAGAAGCGTAGAGCCACAGGGAGAGTCGTCTGCATTGTCCATGGCTTTGCAGCAATCCCTCATACTGAGCAAGCATGAAGCGACAGCGGAAAGAAAAAAACCCCATTAACAGGAAGGAAAACCTCGAGCAGAACCAGGCTCAGTATGAACGGTCATCTGCCTCAACTGACTGGGGGTTAGGGAAGACAGAGCAGAGACACAACAAGAGAGACAAAAAAGCACAGAAGCACACATTGATCCAGTAATCTGTTCTACATTAGATGGTAATAGCTGATGATATGTCTTCCCTGGATGATGTCACAGCTAAGAGAACGCCAGACCAGGTGTACCTACTATGAAGAAAAAAAGAGAACAAAAAGTTAAAAGCTGAAATGACGACAAGCAATGCAAAACTGGAGAACAGTAGAACTCAGTAGAGTGAGAAAAATAGGCCCTGATGTCCTCCAATAGCCTAAGCCTATAGCAGCATAACTATAGAGGTAGCTCAGGGTAACAGCCACTCTAACTATAAGCTTTGTCAAAAAGGAAAGTTTTAAGATTAATTCCACAGGAGAGGAGCCTGATAACTAAAAGATGTGCCTCCCATTCTAGTTTTAGAGACTCTAGGAACCACCAGCAGACCTGCAGTCTAAGAGCGAAGTGCTCTGTTAGGAACATACGAGGTAATCAGAGCTCTGATATATGATGGAGCTTGATTATGAAGGGCTTTATATGTTAGAAGAAGAATTTTAAATTCTATTCTTGATTTAACAGGAAGCCAATGAAGGAAATATGATCCCTCTTGTTGGTTTTCATCAGAACTCTTGCTGCAGCATTTTGGATCAGCTGAAGACTTTGTACTGCATTTTGTGGACTTCCTTATAGTAAAGAATTACAATAGTCCAGCCTTGAAGTAACAAATGCATGGACTGGTTTTTCAACATCTCCCCAGGGCAGAATATTTCTAATTTTGATTATATTCCTGAGGTGAAAAAAGGAAACTCTGGAAACCTGTTTAATATGGAATTTAAATGACATGTCTTGGTCAAAGATAACACCAAGACTATTTACTTTATTACCAGAAGCCATGTTAATGCCATCCAGATTAAGTGACTGATTAAGAAGTTTATTTTTTGAGGACTCGGGTCCAAAGATTACAACTTCTGTCTTGTCAGAATTTAAATGCAGGAAATTTAAAGTCATCCAGCTTTTGATGTCATCAAGACATGCATGTAGTCGAAGTAATTGATTGGATTCATCAGGATTTATGGATACATATAGCTGAGTGTCATCAGCATAACAGTGGAAATTAATCCCATGCTGTCTGATCATTTTGTCAATTGGAGGTATATAAACAGAATTGGTCCAAGGACTGGACCCTTACTGAGACATAAACTGCTGCAGGTCGAGGGTGATTCACCAGCGCCTGGGACAGGAACCATTGGAATGGGAGACAGCAGGTTTGTGACCTGAAAGAGGATTCAAGGGATGTAACAGACAATAACCTTCTCATGATCCAGAAACAAGCTGGGAATGTAAGGGAAGGCTCCTGTTGGTGGGGGACATCGCTGGTGAAGCCCAATGCTATCGAGAGTCCGATCAGAGGAACTTGAAGGATCTTACTCTTGGGACTGGCAGGTAAACGGTGGTCGAAAAACAGGCACAGGACCGTGATTGCAGAGTCAGGCAGGATGATCAGGGGGAATAACCAGAGTCCGAAATCCGAGAGTAGATCGAGGGTCAGAGCCGAGTGTTCAGAAATCCAGAGACAATCCAACTCAGAATCAGAGCACAGAAACAGGTCAGATATCCAGATAGCATAAACAGTCAGGTCTGACAGGCTCAGCGAATCAGGAGGCAGAAACAGGTCAGAAACAGACATGTGGGATACAGAACGCTGGATTAAATTCACCGGTGGCACTAGTGATTGGTCTGAGAGCTGATTAAATAGTCAGAGGTACAGGTGGATCTGGTAAAGGTTGATGAGACCAGGGCGTAGCTGCACAGGTGTGTCGAATGATGAATCAGACCAGCACTAGTGCCGAGATCATGACGGTGACTACCACACAGTTGTCGACAGTGTGGACATTTTTGCCCTAACAAGACAAAAATAAGTCCATGTTGCATTGTTCATTTATACCAAACACTGTTTTGTCTGTGGACTAACAACAGAAACAAGCTGACCTTTGAAGCTCCAAGAATACAATACATCATCCATTCCTCTTGTGTTGGAAAAAGGGTAACAGCTATTATCCTCTGGTTTACTTGGTCATCTTTCATGCTCGATTTTAGACCAGGAACTGGGTCACATTGGCGAGAACAGACTGAGAAGAACATCGGTATGGTTAATAAGATACTTTGGACTGTCTTCACCTAATTTTTACTGTGAAAAATGGCAATATGCTCACAAGATAAAAACATTATATTAAATTTGATATGCAAAAAGTGCATTATGAATAATTATGTAGGAGTGACTATAAATGTACATATACATTAAATAGCACCATATGTCTATCAACATTTAAATGTTTTTCTTCCATTTCCTCACTTGGTTGTGATGTGTCGTCTGCTGCTGGTGAAGACGGTCCACCTGTGCCTTTTTTGAATTGAAAATAGAAAAGAGCTATAAATGACTGAAAGAAATAGATAAGAATATTTAATCACAAAGAAAACCTTCATTTTTAAATTGGGACACATTACCTATGACTATTTGGCTTTCTCTATGCAGCTGGAGATGGATATCCATACCCACTGCTTTCCGGATACTGGCTTTAATTGTATTTTGTTGTTTTGTTTTGTTGTCAGGCATCCTCAAACACATACAGAAGTTAACATATTTTGTTGCTGCTTTATTCAAGCACACTATTTCGTCCTGCAGAGGAGTCTCTCTCCCACTCTTCCTGTAGTCACAGGGTGTTGTCATATTATACATGTAGCGAATATGAATAAAAGATGTGGTTATGAATTTATAAGCTACTGTCACGGATTTGGTCTGATCACTTTATTAGTGGCAAGGACATTTTCATGTTTCAAATAGAATAGAATATAAACACATGTTTAATACATCTAAATGCACACATTCTTACATTCATATAACTTTACATTTACATTCATTCCAATTTTGTGTCATGGTTTAGGTTTTTGTTTTGTTTTTGTTTTGATCCTTTATTTTATCGGTTCGTCAGCTCAGTTCACCTGCCAGTAATCAGCCAGCTCACTTCACCTCTTAGTCACCACCTAATCAGTTCATTTTCACTCCACTGTCACCAGTTACTAACCAGTCAGATCTGTTCACCTTTCAGCCACCAGTCACTATCCAATCAGTTCGGTTTACTTTCAGTCACCACCCTTCCTTTGATTAGCTCCTGTAATGCAGGTTCAGACATGACGAACTGCATTTCCCATGAGGCAATGTGGTCAAAATGGCCACCAACTCCCATCATGCAACACGGCCCAAAAATGGCCGCTGATCGAGGTAAGGTTGCTATGATGATAACTATAAAACACAGTCACACAAGGCATTCAGCCTTCTTCTTGGCGTTTTGCCAGTCAGGGAGGGCATGAAGCTGCTCTACTACGTGGGTTCCCAACCCCCACGTTACGTGCTCGATAACTTTGCTGGACCGAAGATTACCGGAGCATAACTTTCCCTGTATTTGCTGATACAGATACAGGAGGTCGACTTAAAAAGAATTACTTTTGAATTCCCTCTGATCAAAGACTGAGTGCCGCCTTATCTCCCAGTGATCGAAAGAGGACCACGCTTTTGTTTGGCCGAACAAAGCGTTTGGAAGCCTGTAAGAGAGAAGGAACTTTCTCATCCGGGTCCCGCGGCTGCAAACACCTGCGTCCGTCAAGACGCCTTCAGGACGCCGCATTACTCGGAGCACTCCCGGACCCAGCCGGGACATCGTCATAGTAAAAAAAAATTCCCCTTTTCGCTTGTAGCCGGGGCTCTATGGCCCTGAAGCATGGTGCTGCACACCCTTCCTCCTGCCCATATATGGAGGATGCTTGACATCGCACAGCTGGTACTTGATGAGGCAGGTAATCAGCTGTTCCATTTAAAGGGGGGTAGATTGGTGAGATCAGATCTGAAGCAAGGATTCCAGCAAAGGCAATGCGGTAATAGAGAGACGCACAGACTGCTGTGGACTGGGTTCCACCTTGGAGAGGTTGGCCTGCTACTGTTTCAGTTGTTTTTATTTACTGTTTTAATCACTGCTTAGACCCTATTTTAGCTATTTATTCGTAGTTTTAACAAAATCCAGGGGAGAGTTTTTATTGTTTAGCTCCCCAGGCTGGGGAATTGAAGCACAATGCGTAGAAGAAAATAAATTCATCTTAAAATGAAGCATAGAACAAGACTTTTTAAAATAAACAGGTTTTCATGTCAATACATTTTATTTATTTATCAAATTTGCTGTTTTGATTTTAGTTTCCACAAAGGAAATGTTTATTTACACGTCTTTATGGTGTGGGGAAAAAACAGTGTCAAACCGCCATTACAGATTTCAGCTTGCGCACCCCCTAGTGGCAGCTGGCTCACCCCCAAGGGTGCACGCACCACAGTTTGGGAATCCCTGGGATAATACATCCACCTCTTGTGCCAGTGAACGGAACAATGAAAATACACCAAGTAATCAGCCTGTCTCCAGGAAAATTTTAATATCGTGAAATAACTTGCCAGACAGGCAAGGGTGCACAAAACTGTGCATGTGATGAAATAAGTGAGATTGGGAGGAGAAGAAAGTTCACACGAACCATCACGACCTGAAGTCATCTTAAAATAAAACATTGGGCAGTGGTGTGTTGTCAATTATGATGGTGACACAAACCCAGGAATCGTCTTGGAGGTTGAAGAAGATATTAAAGTGAAATGCATGCATACAAATTGAAGTCCACGAGAGGACATTAGCTGACACAAAGATGAACAGATTGTTTGCCTAATGAGAGAGCCACAATACCTAAACAAACGGTCTGTTACATTGGAAACAAATGTGTGGGACTTTTGGAAAACGTCTCAGTTGCTGGGTTTGATAAATCTCTGAAATAAGAAGTGAAAATTATTTGTAATGTTCATTTCAGGAGTGCACAGCTTTGGGTTGATGTGGACTCATTTCTCCTGTTGTGATAATTATTGGGGACTGCCTTATTTCAATTAAATGTGCTTTTCACTTGGATGATGTCCACCATTTTACCTGCGTGCTTTTTTTATATTAACTGCATAAAACAAAATGATTTGGCTTTGTTTTGTGAATACTAACAGTGAATAAATTAAATAAATAAATAAAGCAATAAGAACATTTTCAGAATTTCATTGAAATGGCTTTTTATTCTTAATGGGATGGGTTGAAATTAAGTTGTGATTTCACAGGAACAATCCCTTTTTAATATGTTAGTTTGTGAATACTGTTTTTAAAAATGCATTTAAATCCAAAGTTATGTACAAGTCACCTCTTGGAAAACGTTAATTGTAAATAATTATTGTTTCAAAACACTAAGTAAATAAGCATGTCCTGTAACAGGGTGGACATTGGATCCTTGTCTTGAGGAAAAAATAAATAAATAAATATTATATCAGGACATGATAACTTGAACTTGACCAATACCCTTTTTTCTTGTAGTATAACCAGACCTTCATTAGATTAAATAATTATATCAAGAAAAAAATAACTTTTTTATATCAAGTTACCATGGTCAAATGGCACCGAATAGTAAGATTATCTCTCCTAGCCCTTGGAAATACAATTATATGTCCGATAAATATTTCAACCTGATTTATAAATAAACTACATAAATAAGATTCAATAGATTAAAATGGTATTATGTCCCGAAAGTATGGAGGACCAAGTCTTCCATGATTAAAAATAAATACATAAATAAATAAATGCTCAATAAATAAATATGCATACAATTATGTGCCACCAAAAATATAATAAACAAATAAATGTAGGTAGAAAATAAATTATACAGTGAGACAAAATGTATATATCTCCTTTAATTAGCCACTTTATTTATTAATTACTTATTTTTTAAGTATTTATTTATGTGCATGTTATAATATTTTTGTCTGTTTTATTCTTTCTTTGTATTTTTTTGCCCTATTTATTTCTACGATGCTATTTATTTCTGCCTGTCCTTTTTACATTTCTGTTTGTCCTTTTTACATTTCTGTCTGTCCTTTTTACATTTCTGTTTGTTGTTTTTACATTTCTGTCTGTCCTTTTTACATTTCTGTTTGTCGTTTTTACATTTCTGTCTGTCCTTTTTACATTTCTGTTTCTCGTTTTTACATTTCTGTCTGTCCTTTTTACATTTCTGTTTGCCGTTTTTACATTTCTGTCTCTCGTTTTTACATTTCTGGCTGTCCCTTTTACATTTCTGTATGCATTTCTGCCCCATTATGCAAATGAGGAGGGGCTGTGTCTTAAGGGCTCAACTTCTTCCCATTGGTTGGTTAGCATTTTTACTGCATCGGTCAATCTACATGGCTTTTCCCCGCACTAAAGAATTGTTTAGTAGTTTCAAACTCAGCAGGCAGACGTTCAGTGTCCGACCTCTTAAGGAAAGCTGCTAATAGATTGGAAGAGTTAGAACGCTGTACATTTGGGATCTGAAATGTTTTTCGGTGGTTTCAGATTCGGCTTTCCAGATCAATAACTCATCGGCGGATGATTTATTCTACAAAACAGACACCTCTCCGCAACCACCGCATGGCAGACACTGAGCTACAACCGTAGTTTCCTCAAAACGAGTCTTAGTCCGTGGGCCAGAATCTGTGGGACGTCTCCTTAAGAAGTTTCGTATGAACTGTCAGACGGCAACTTTCTTCCACCGGGAAAAGTTGCTACACATAGCAGTGATCTCAAAACACCAATGTTCCCACGTTTTCACTTGCACATTAATAAGTTATTGCTGATCTAAACGGTTGCGCTCCCATCCGAGAGGTCACGTGATTCGATTTTTGCTGCTCAGCCAATCAGATCGCTGTATTGTCAGGTGCGTTCAATGTGTAAGGTGTTGTAAATATTTGTTTCCAGGCGAAGAAAGCCCAATAATAGTATTTTCTGGCGCCAGTTGGAAAGATCTTGATGGCAAGGAAAAAGAAAAAGCCCAGACCATCCATCATCCATTTTCTAACACGCTTATCCCTGCTGGGTTCGGACCGGTGCCGATCTCCGGCTGTCAATGGGCGAGAGGCGGGGTATAAACTGGACAGGTCGGCAGTCCATCGCAGGGCAGAAATAGCCCAGATTTTTGCTAATTTTGCTGTGATATCACCAAGACCTGCTGCGCTAGGATAGCACAGCCAAACGACTTATCCCCGGCAGAATTTGGATCCCCTGCGTCGGGAGTGCATTCAGCTGGAAGAATGAATCCAGTCAACTCCGCCTCATCTCCTACCGGCGTGGAAATGAAGATGATTTACTTTTCTTAACGAAATATAACAATGGTGTCGTTACATTATCGTTCAGTTAGTGGGTTAAAACTGAAAATGTAACACTTGTTAGTACGATCGTAAGGGATTGTTATGTCGGTTAAAACTCCATTGATCACTCAGTATAACATGTTATGAGAAAGAAAACGGCTCTGTGGTCATTTCCACATGTGTCACAAAAATATTAGCTTTATGTTATTAGATTGTCGCATGTCTGTCTGCTTAAACCAAAAATCCACCTTCATGAGTCCATCACAGCTGTCTGCTTGTTCATCTTTTTTCTTTTTCTTTTTTGGTAGCTAGACCCGCATGAATAGATCATATAAAGCGGATTTCACGTGTGATCAAATAAACACTGAATAAAGGTACAGCCAAAATGATCTGATTTAATAGGATTTTAATTCAACCAAGAACCATATAGAGATATTAACTATATTAAGAAAACGAGATATGTCGATTTTAAAAACAGAACAATGTATTAGGAGTTTTAAAAATCAATTTCATTTTATTAGAATGTGATGTTTAAAAATATTTAGACTTCACAAAGCTGAAGGTTAAAACTTTTATTGATTTCAAACACTCTCCCGTTGCAAGGGATCCAAATTCTGCCGGGGATAAGTCGTTTGGCTGTGCTATCCTAGTGCAGCAGGTCTTGGTGATATCACAGCAAAATGAGCAAAAGTCTGGGCTATTTCTGCCCAGACTGCCCAGACTTTTCCTCAAGAAACAGAAATGTAAAAAGGACAGACAGAAATGTAAAAACGACAAACAGAAATGTAAAAACAACAAACAG